>NC_034433.1:4315176-4448874 GCF_002078875.1 Numida meleagris | reverse complement strand
GGAGGAGGAGGAGGAGGAGGTGGTGTGGGGCACCCGCTGTCCAGTCTGCTGAGGTGAGCTGAGGGGGCTCTGAGGGGCGCGTGGGGCTGGGGGCTTTGAAGGGATAAGCGTACTGTATGGCCGTGGGGCTGCAGGGTTGGGCAGCTCTGTGGGGCCAGAAAGCTGTGGGCCCGTGGGGCTGACGAGCTGTGTTTAGGGGTGAGTGTGGGGCTCCAGGCTGTGGGGTGGGGAGCGTGAGGGTTGTTGGCTAAGAGATGGCTGTGTGGGGTGAGGGCTGAGGGGCTGCAGGACTGTGGGGTAGGAGGTGGGAGTTTGGGGCTGGGAGCTGTGGGTGAAAGCATAGGGGGTGGGAGTGGGGCGTGGGGAAGGTAGCGTGGTGTTAGGGCTCTCTGAGCTCTTGAGGTGAGCACTGAGATTTATAGGGACTCAGAGTTGTGGGGTGAGTAGCTCTGGGGTGCTGTGGGTCTGTGGAGAAGGAATGGAGGTGTGTGGGCTGGAGAGATCTTAAGGTCAGGATGCAGGGGGTGCATATGGGGCTGGGACGCTTGAAGGACGGTGCTGCTCGTGGTGAGGGCTGGAGGAGGTGTCGGTGTAGGGATGTTGTAGGACTGTGGGGCAGGTAGGGACCGTGGGGTTGATAGGGGTACAGGGTAGAGAACGCAGGATGTCTGAGGTTAGTGGGTTTGGAAGCATGAGCTGGGATTTTTGAGGTTGTGGGACTGGCACGGGGGTGTGGGATGTTGGTGTGTTGAGGGGTGAAGAAGGGGTTGCAGGGCAGGGGGAAGCTGTGGGTTGGAATCTGCGCTTGGGGTGGAATGTGTGGGTGGGAGGGCTGTGGGACAGGGGCTGTCTGAGCTCCCAGGGCATGGCGTGGGATGGAGCCCAGTGGGATGTGGATGTGTCTGTACTGTAAATGGAGAGGGAACCGGGAACTGCTGCCCCTGGGGTCTGGGCCCATGTGGGCCGAAAGGAGGGTGTGAAGGGGATGGGATCAGGTGCTGTGGGGTATCAGGGTGTGTGAGCATAGATGGGAGCAGCCCTGAGGCTGTGGCACCAAGGAGGTGGTGCTGCAGGGGCTGGGAGCAGAGTCCCTGGGGTTCTGTGCCCCAAGGTGAGGCTGCAGGCTGGGGGAGCAGTGCAGTGGGGCTGGGTGCTGCCCCGCGGTGGCTTTGGCCCTGCCTGCCCCCCTGGGCTGTTGCAGGCTGCAGTGTTGCAGGCGCTGCTGGTTGCGGTTGGTTGCAGCAGACTGGTGTAACTGGGAAGACGTGATGTGTTTGGAGGAGGAGGACTCTGGGTCAGGGTGCCAGCGGGGGCTGGTGACTGTGTGCATGGATTTCCTCCACTCGTGGGTGAATTTACAGGTTAGATGTGCAGCTGGGTGTTCAGCAAGGTGTCCTCTCGCTGTGCGTGCTCACCCTCGATAATTTCCATTGCTTGCAGCGACGCTGCTCCGCCACGGCTCAGCCTGACAGTGGCTGGCAGCTTGGGGTCAGCTGTGCTGTGTGCTGCACAGGCACCCAGAAGGAGGGCATGCTCCTTTGCTTTTGCATTTAAAGGACCACGCTGTGTAATTTGCTCTGTTTTGAAGCTTTTAGATGTTTGTTAGTGTTTTCTCCTCCCCTTTTTTTTCCCCCTGGCATCTCGCAAGGAAGCCACTTGCTGGTGCATTTCTTGAGTTGCAGCTTTTTTGCTGTTCCTGCTCCCTGAGCAAGTAGTTTGCGGGCATGGGGGGTGGATTTGGGCCCCTTTCTGAGCTATGCCATCACTGTGGTCTGAGTGTCTGAAGGACACAGCTTGTCCGTTTGTTGCCAGTTTTGATCCACTTTTCCTTATTGGTAACTGTATCAGGGATTTGCTGTTGTGCTCTGAGCTGAGCGCAGAGCCCCGCTGCTGCTGGTGCTTACGCTTCCCTGGTGCATACACCTGCTTCTCTGTGATGCAAATCTGCTCTTGGGTCAAAATTTCTCCTTCTCTTTTAATATATTTAAAACACCGAGCCCTTGTTTTGAGTGGGAAATTGGCTCAGAATGCTTCAGGCTTGTCTGCGCCAGAAGATGGATGTACTTAGGGGCTGTTTAGATAAAGTGGAGAGGGTCAGCTGAGTTAAATACACACCACAAGTGTTATCAACCTCTAGTTGTAACAGCTCCGCCGCGCTCGCCGACAGCGCGTGGTGGTGACTTTGTGTCATGGGAAGGCATCGCTGCGCTCCGGGCTGGGTATGTGGCTCAGTGTCTGGCAATAAGTGTGGCTGCAGCAATGCCAGTCCCAAATGTGATGGCAAACCCCTGTGGTGGCAGCCCCAGCGGCGCCAGGGAGCAGCTCCAACGTGGATCGGGAGCTCCTGGGCTGCCCTGTTCCTGGGGGCAGGGAGGGTGCAGGGCGGTGCTTAATTACAGCCGGCTCTGCCCTGCTGTCCTCCTTTTAAATAACTTCAAGGCTTTGGAAACAGGGAATATGAAATTCCGTCTGCCTGACACTTGATGGAAAGCGGGAGGTTGGGAAATGAAAGGGATGTGATGACATGGGAGGAGGTGGCAGCCACTGATGGGTCACCCCTGAGCTCGGCCGTCCCTGGAGCGCAGCGTCCCAGCACACAGCAACAGCGGCTTTGGAGTAACTTGGAGGTTGAAGGTTAAGTAATAGACATCCTCAGTGCTGGTGAGCGAAGAAAGCACGAGGTAACCATCCAGAGCAGGGGCATTTTTACATGTATTACAAAAAACCTTTGATTTGAAGGTGCTTAGAAGGAGTGAGCCTGCTCACTTGCTCCTTCCCCGGCTGGTTCCAGCTCTCCCTGATGGTAGTGCTGTTCCAGTTCCTATTTTGCAGCAGCCTCGCTGCCTGCTCTCAGCGTTCTGTCCCTGAAGCCCAGTTTGGGGGTGGGTACAAAGCAGCCGTTCGCTGGGATGCATCGTGGATGCAGTGCTCCTCCTGTACAGAGAGCAAATGCCGGTCCGCAGGTCACAGAAGGTGCCCCCAGTGGGGAGGATCAGTGGAAGGGGTTTTCCATCACTGTGGTTATTGCGATTTCAAGGTGAGCTTTGCTGGGGTCTGAGGCTCCTGGCTCTGATCACGGCGTGAAACCTCCCACCGCAATCAGGTAAGCAGGAAGCGAGATGTGATAAACCGTGAGAAGTCAAACGAGAAGGAAACGCCGAGGTAGAATTAAAGATGAAGCCTCTCCCCGGGGGGCAAACGTGCCACTGCGTCACGCTAAAAATATCGGCTCGGAAAACACACCCCAGTGGGAAGCAGAGCCCTGCAGAAAAAGCTTCTTCTGTTCCACAACCGATGTCCAAAGATGGGACCTGTGTTGGTGAGGGGGGAAGCTGAGGCCGCTGTGGGGCTGTGTCAGCTCCTGTAGGTCTATCAGGGGCAGACTCAGCCGTGGGTCGGGGCGTTCTCTGTGCATCTGTTGTGGGGAGGGATCTGGTTCTGCCTTCACCGAAGCCACAGCAAGCGTTCCGCTCAATTTGCTGCAGTTATTACTGGCAAGTATTTTCTTTGGGTTAGGAAATGACATGGTACAATGGTTAAACACTTAAAGTAGCTTCAAATAGTCCAAGTGCGGTTAAAGTCGGGAAAATGATTTCTATTTAAATGAAGAAGTGGGATTTCGTGTTTGGGGTTTCATATTTGGGGTTTGGTATTTGTTCCTGTGCAGCTTGATGGCTTAAAGATGTTTGTTAGTGCTTTGCTGCACAACGCTTTCTGAGGGTTATCTGTTCCCTGAGCGGTTCCTGGTGCCCGGGCTCTCCTCTTTTGAGGAAAAAATGAGGTGAGAAACACAGGGAGCAGAGCACAGGGAGCAGAGCACAGGGAGCAGAGCACAGGGCTCGGTGTGCCCAGGGCTGGCAGCCAGGTGACGTGGGGCAGGGAGCAGCCACCTGGCTCCAAGGTCCAACTTCAGGGCTGCGTGACGGTGCCAGCAGAACGTTTCTGCCTCTTTCCCTTCCCTCACCAGGAGGAAGTTCCTCTTGGAGCATTCATACGAAGCACACAGACACCGTGGCTGCATTTTCACTTTTCTCAGGGCTGTGACTATCAGCATCTCAGCTGGTTTGGAACTCTTCTGCTCCCCACCCTGCCTTGCGTGCAGCAGAGCGGGGCAGATCGCTCTCTGATATTGCTGAGTACGAGCACCACAGGCATTAGGTGTGCACCGAATCTTACGTGGCCAATTTCTTCCGAAGCGCTTTCTAAAGAATTCAGGAAGGCTGCAATTAATTGGCAACGACTTTTAAGCGTTCTGCATCTGCGTGATCTTCTGATGCAGCTTTGAAACACTTTGTTTGCTGCTTTGGTCAGCACAGCTCTGCAGTGAGGTGCGTGTTCCGTGCCAGCAGCTCGCTGCATGACGCTGGCAGTGCTGTGGCATTGGGGGGTGCTGGGCAGCCCAGGCTCTGTCACCACAGCATCCCCCTGTGTCAGAGCAGGGCAGCCAGGCGGGCACGGGGCCCTGTTCCCGGTGCTTCCCATTGCTCGGAGGGATCCAGGAGCTTCGTCTTGCATTGCTCACATATGGGTTGTTCCATGGCTATGTGTTTTTTGTGCCCCGAGCAGGGCTGGCTTGAGAGCCGGCTGGAGCCTCCCCAAAGAAGCCTGAGGACTGAGCAGGTGCTGGTGGCTTGTTTAAAGCACCAGAAGCAGCCTTGACATTTGCATCTCGAGGACTTGAGGGTTGGCTGTAGTGATGCTGGGTTTGCAACTGCGTTCAGCGTGTTTACCTTGCTGGCCAAGGGGATGTTTGCGAGGCTTCAGAGGGCTGAGTGGTTGGCTGGGGGATCCCCGCCAGCTCTTTGATTTGTGCATGCCCCAATTTCTTGTCCTACAGTTGAGCTGTGTGCAGGAATTTCAGCACCAAACCCACAGCTATGTGTGTAAACTATCAGGAGATGCCTGAGCAATGAGATGCAGACACTTCTGTAGGCTTGCTCTGGCCTACAAGCCTGAAACATCACCGGAGGAACATCACTGCAGGTCTGAGTGCATCCAGAGCGTGGCGTGTTCTGAAGGCAGGAGCTGTGCAGACTTGGGCTGGACACCGAATGATGAAGAAACGGAGTTTGGCAATTAACAAGGAGACTTGAAGGCTATGACTACTCTTGTCCAGCGGTGATTGTTGTCCTCTCCTGCTTTCATTCCCCAGTGGGTGTTTGAGCATTCGTGGGGCTGTGCCAGAGTGACTCGCTCCAGCTGGCTGACCCAGCAGAACAGCTTCGTTTGTGATGGCCCTGTTCCTAGATCCCATACAAAGGGGGGTGGAAACCTGCAGGTGTGGAGGGGCGGGCTCTCCCGTTGCCCTCTGCTGCTTCAAGAGCAGTTGTCCCACAGCATCTGTGTGTGAAGTGATCCCCAAACTTGTGTTCGTGGGAGCAGAGCTGCTCCGCACTGCTCTGCTGGATCGAGGCTGCTTGGCAAAGAGCTCAGCTTTGTAAAGATGAATGTATGAAACAGCATTTGATATACGAGGAGCAGCTGAGCCAAGAAACAGTGCTCATCCAGTGGTGGTTTTTAATGTAGTGCATTGTTGTAGGGTGACTGAAAGAAAAGCAAGCAGGCTGTGAAAGACAGAAGTGAAAGACGGGATGCAGAACAGAGGTCATAGATAACGGATTACACCTGCATTCATCCCTGACCAAAAGGGAAAACTCCCTGGCAGCTACACTTGGGTGAGGATGAGACGAGCTCCTGGAGGCCGCTATGCAGCGAGGATGGGTGAGCTGCCCTGTGGTTCCCTGCTGCAGGGATGGGTGAGTGTCCCCAGCACGGCTGTCATCCTCCTGTGCCATCTGCAGGTAGCAGCACTGCGGGAGCGCTGCAGCCATCGGCTCCAGGTGAAGCATCCTCCTGGAGGGGCCTTGAGATGGGATGCTGCTGCTGCTGGTGGTGGTCTCCTCTTGGCTTTGCCCCCAGGTGCGAGGCTCTTCTGATGTGGAGGTGGCACCGTGCCCGTCCCAAAGAGCTGGCTCTGGAGTACAGCTCGGGCTTGGAAAGGAGAGAAATCCTATTTCACAGAAAAATGGTAAAAATAAAACTGTTGAGGATTGATTTGTTTCTATAGCAACAGACTGGAGAAGCTAATACAGCTGCTCTCTGCAGAAAGGAGGAAAAACAGGAATTGGCTGACAGCTCCAGTCCCAGATGCACTACTAACATTTCAAAGAAAGATCTCCAACAGTCTGGAGGGGTGAAACGCATGGGTAAGGGCCGGGAGGGCAGCAAGGTGTGAACTGAGCTCGGAAGGAAAACAGAGCCAGGGTGTGTGTGTGCGTGCAGGCTCCTCTCTGGGCCACGGAGCACGGTGTGCTGAGCTTGCTGTCACCCCCACGGGGGACGTGTCCTGCCCGAAGTAAGGCAGTGCCTCAGTGCAGGGCAGTCCTTGGACGTTCTTCATGTCTCTGTCCCGCAGTAAATTGCCGTGGCTTGCTTTAGTGATCGGGGTTTGTCAGGGGACCCCTTTGTTGCACTGGGAGATGATGGCCTTTGAGAAGCCCAGATGAATTTTAGAACTAAATTTTCTTGAATACCCTTTAACTCAAACCAAGTGTGGAACTCACCTGGTTCTCTGGAGGTGTTTGTCCTGGAAGAAGATCCCATGAAGCACTTACGCTGCTGGATGAGGTGCTCGAGTGTAAAGCCTTGCTTTTCATCTGGACTCTGTGTGTATTTGGGTGGATTTTGACTTGACTTTGGCCCGGTCCAAGAATCTGAGCAGACTGCAGCTCATTACAGCGCTGTTCTTGTGGCTCTTCTCCCGAGTGGTTAGTCAAGGTGAACATGTGAAAAGTTTGGGAAGTCCCATGTGTGACGCCAAGTGCAGAGACCACGTGCACATTCCTGACTTGATACATCCCACCTTGCGTGACTGAGTGTTTCAGATTAAAATCAGTGTGTATATCTGAATCTGGCTGGATGTAAAGGAAACTGCAGAAGCTGCTTTTAAAGCAGGAGTGTGCAAGCAAGGCTAGTGCAAGGCTCTCTGAGACACTGTGTTATTTTGCTAAAGGGAAGCAAGAGTTTGAGTTCGAGTTGTTTAGGTTTGGTAAACCCAGATTACATTAGCCCTCTCCCCTTGTTATTTAAACACATGGTTTCTTTTAAAGGGAAATTAAATTTAAGAATAAACCTCAAGCTTTTTCCAGCTGAAAGCAAGTATCTGCAGTGCTGCATACTAAGGACGCAAGAACACAACCCTGCCTGAAAGTGAGTGCCATAAATAATATGTAAATACATTATCTCATTACATTTATATCTAATCCTATTGCCCGCTGGTTTTCAGACTCTTACGCCAAACAAGCCTGAAAATGTCATAGGTTACCTTCAAATCTAATATTGAAGTGGGCTGGAAATCAGGTGAAATGACTTTTGCCTCCTCCTAATTAAGACACTATGAGCAATCCTTTCAGGTTTGGCATCGCCAAGTAAATTGCCTGGTTTTAGAATGTAATCCGATTAAAGGCGCATAGTGCTGCGGCACAGATGGGCTCACAGCCCTCTCCTTGCTGCTGGAAACCAGCACATTTTCCCTTTTGTTTTAGGAAGGAGCAACAGGTTTCTGATAAAGCCTTGAACTCTGGAGGCTTGAAAGCTTTGCGTTCTAATCTTGGTTCTCTTTAGGGATCATGGAGGCCACCGGATGACTTCAGTATGGGTGCAGGTGCCATGGACTTGGGTTATGTTTTGCCAGTACCCAGTGTTTTTCAAGCCACAGTTTCTTGCTGCAGAGTGTTAAGGGTGAAGAAGCGTTGGCTGTCGTGTAAGAGACGTTTGAGCAGCCTCGGTTTATCCTGCCATCCCCCGAGGGTGACTTCTGCTGCAGTGTGAAATTACTGCGTTCCTCTCATGACATCGGGCTCTCTTTAAAGCCTCTGTTCAGCCTGGTGGAGTCTGAACTCCATGGCCCATCTCCACTGAGTTAAAACCAGCTGGAAACACGCAGAATCTGCAGGGCGTGCGTACTTAGCGCTTGGTTTAGCATTTTGGGGATGTTTCCTTCAGCATCAATGGGAATTATTTCACAAAAAGGGTGAGACAAGAAAAACTTAGAAGATGAGAAATGAGTGTACCAAACTTGGAGGATGTTATCCCAGTGTGCTGCCCAGCACCTGGGCTGAGACCACTGCTGGGAGTCACAGAACTGCAGGGGTTGGAAGGGACCTCGAGGTCACCAAGTCCAACCTCCCTACTGAAGCACGTTCTCTACAGCAGGTCACACAGGTAGACATCCAGATGGGTCTTGAATCTCCATAGAAGGAGACTTCACAACCTCTCTGGGCAGCCTGTTCCCATGCTCCATCACCCTTACCATGAAGAAATTCTTCCATGTGTTAGTATGGAACTTCCTGTGTTCAAGTTCTAGGCCATTGCTCCTTGTCCCGTCGCTACGCAGCACTGAGAAGAGCCTGGCTTCATCCATTTGCCTCCCATCACTCTTTAGATATTTATCAACATTTATCAGATCCCCTCTCAGTCTTCTTTTCCCCAGGCTGAACAGACCCAGGTTACTCAGCCCTTCCTCATACAGGAGATGCTCCAGGCCCTTCATCATCTTTGTGGCCCTCCACTGCGCTCCGTCCAGGAGATCCCTCTCTTTGAACTGGGAAGCCCAGAGCTGATGCAGTGGCTGGGCTGCAGCACTGAACCTGCTCCTGCTTCCTTCTGAAGCCTGGAAATGAGTCGCAGGGGCGGGCAGTCCTGCTCCTGCTGTCCCACAGAGCCTGTGCTGCCTTCCCAGAGGGTTTGCTGTAGCAGATTCAAGCCCAAAGATGCTATAGATCAGGTATGGCTCTGGAATGACTCCAAGAGGCAAGGCACTGTTCTTAGTCTTTGCTTTGACTCTTAGCACCATCACAGTGCCCATTGGCTCATCCTTGTGAATGTGGAGCTCCCGACCCAAGCTGGTTTGCATCGTCTGGGACCTGTTTTTCAGATGCAGGTGGAGGGTGAATGTTGGCTCTTGAGGTCAGGTTAGCAAATAGGAGGAATTTGAATCTCAAAATAAATATTTGAGTGTTAAATGTTGTGTTTAAGTTGTGTGTGCGTAAATACATGGTAAGCTGTTTATCCTTGTTCATTGACCTTAACTGCATTGCAGGACTTGAGGTTTTGCTCACTGATGTTATCTGGGTGTGAGGTAGGTAGAGCTCGGTGTTCTCCCCAGCTCAGTCACGCTTGGCTTTTGCTTTCTGTTCTCTGTTCCCCAGGAAAATGGGGTGCAATGCAATGGTCTTCAGCGCTGCTGCCAGGTGGCTGTGTGCACTGCTGCTGCTATGAGAGAGTCAAGAGAAAAGGAGTCTGTGCTTCCCCACCCCAAAGGCTGTCCCTGCTGGTGGTGGGGAGATGCTGAACCAGAGCGAGGTGCCCTGGAAGCCTTGTAGCTGTGTGGGTGTGCCTTGCTACAGCTCAGATACCATTTTTCACTGGGATAGCGTTGCAGTGTCCCTGAACTTGTTGGAGGCAATACCTCTGCATCAGTTTACAGTTTAATAATCCAACTTGCATGTACGTCTGTGCTGTGTGTTAAGAATGTGAGGCTGGGAAGGGCTCTGCTGCTGAACGCAGCTTCTGGCTGAGGGAACTGTAGTTAACAAGGAAACTGCTTCTCGAGTGCACAACTGTTCCCTTTCGCGGCCATCCCAGTTCCCGTAAGCTTCCTTAGGAGCTGCTGTCCTGTGAGTCTTAAGCTGATGCTTTCTGTGTTTGCTTGATGCAAGCCAGGACTGAGCAGGAGCTTATCGCAGTGCTCTGTGACCATGACCCGGTCCGTTGTGTCCTCAGTTTTCCTTGGAAGCCGCTGTAGGTCTCTTTTCTGTTTGCCTTTTTACCATTGCTATCTCTTGCCCTGTCATTTCCCTGACCAACTAACAAGCTCATCGAGAAAGAATTTCATCTGCAGCCATGTGGAGCTGCCTCGTTTGCGCCAGCATTGCCGGCAGCCTTTGCCTGGTCCCGTGCTCCTTTCCTCCAGGGCCTCATTCTCCCATCCTGTTGCATTCAGGTTTTGCTAGCAGAATGCACAGTTTGCTTTTCCCTGAAGCTTACGGCTCCTCCCTGCTCACATTGGTGCCCATTGGGTCTGTCCTGAGGTGTGCTGGGCTCTCTCCATGCCCAAACAATCCAGCACATGGTGCTGGCCTGGATTCAGAGCCCCCACGTCACTGCTCTCAGCAGTGTTACCCGGGAGATGGATGGTATGTGAGCCCCCATCTAATTTCTTTTTTTTTTCTTTTTAGTCTCCCTAAGGCAGAAGTACACTCTGGATGCAGTTACTGGTACAAACCAATTGCATTTGCTTTATAATTGGTATACGGCAGGGGTAATTCATTCTCTGTCTCTCTCTGCTTTATGTGGCCTATTTACCTGTTTCTTGTGTGCTCCAGGTCAGGCATCAGCAGTGGTCTGAGGGGGAATTCCCTGCATTGCAGGAGCAGGCTGGCAGGTGGCACAGAGGCCTGGCACTGTGGCCACAGGGACCAATCTGAGCCCTCTGCAGATGGACCAGCCTGTGCATGGAAGGACAGCGGGGAGCATCACCCTCCCTCCTAGATGCAAGCTTCCCTGCTAAAAATCCCAACTCCCGCTGAGATGCGTGTGGGATGAGATCACTGTGGGTGCTGGGGAAAGAAAGAAAGAGTCACTTTGGCTGGATCTAATCCCGCTGATTTCGTCTGACAACGAGCATCTAGCGGAGGGTGATGCGTCCTGCCAACCCAAGGCACTTCACTGGTGCATCGGTTCCCCTGCACGAGGGCAGCGACAGGCGGTGGGAATGAAATGCACTCTGCCAGCCTTTCTTGCTCTAGTTCCTTTTGGCAACGTTTCCTGCTCTACGCTCAGAGCCTTTGTGAGTCTGTGTCAGAAGTGAGCGGGGCAGATGGACACGCGCAGTTCGAGACGTGCTGCTCTATTTCTGTTGGCTGGCTGTCGTGTCTCGTGGGGTTCCATGGCTCTCACGGAGGGGAAGGGGAAACACGGTGTGAGTTTGCCAGCTGCAGCCCAGCACTGCAGCCTGAGCTGCTTGGTGCTTCTGATTGGGAATTTGTGGCTGCTCTTCCTCCTTTTAGTTGCATCTTCTCCAGCACCGTGGCAAAATGTAAAGCTTAGCTTCAAATGAAGAGCAAGGAGTCCTTACCTCTGCAGTGCTGCTGGTTCCAGCTGTGGTTCTGGGGTATTGACAGCTCCAGGCTGCTCTGTGACACTGTAATGCTGCTCTGTTTATTGAATTTCTCTGGGAGTGTTTTGCTTCCTTTCGTTCATTTTCCTCGAAAACAATCTAGTCGGATATAAAAGGGGAGGATTCACTGTAAATTTGGTATTTAGCAAATCTCATTAAAATGTTTGTGAGCACTTGGCAAAATTCTGGCTGTCCTTAGGGGTCGTGTTTGTCCCCTTAGAAAAAGAAAAGCAGCTTTTTGGATTCAGTGCTTCAGGTAAAATCCTACATCAGAGCACTGGGTGGGCAGCATCTGCTTCAGGCATTCCAGTTGGAAAATGCAATGAAGGTAATAGTAAAGACTGCATCTCAAATTCATTTATATGCATTGGATACCAGGTGCAAACTCTCTCCTTTTATCATGGCTCTAAGTGAGCGTTTCCCCTTTTCTTCTGGAATCCCTTCATCTTTTCTGGGTGTTGTCATCTCAGGAGCCGTGATGGGGGTCAGCCAAAAAGGTGAAGGCTGCAGGAACCTCTGAGGGCGACGTTTTGGTGATACCTTCCCGTTGTGCTTTGTCTCTCCCCAGCAGAGCGCTGCCCATGCACAGGGATGCCCATACAGGGGGATGCTCCCCACGCTGGATGCCCTGGCCACTCGTCCCTGCTGGTGCTGACTGCTTGGCTTCTGCTGTCTTGATGGTTGATACATGTTTTTAAATGATGTTTCAGAAAAGCTTTGAGGTCTGGCTCTCCAACCCCCCATCATCAGGGCTGGCATGCAGAGCCTCGTTGTGTGCAAACTCTGCTTGGTTGCATGTAATCAGCTGGAAACGCTCGGTAATGGGAGCAGCTTGCAGGGCGAGTGTCTGTAATGGCTTTAAGAATAAAGGGCAGCGCATGCACTCCAAGCAGACCTGGCTTTCCCTCCCCTGCAGCTATTTGTTTTGCCTCCTGCTCAGAGGGATTCTTTGATGTAGGCAGCATGCACGAGTGACCCATCCTGTCTGTCTGCTGCTGCATAATGGGGGAGGTGACAGAGCCCACCGCCACCCCGTACATTTCATTTAAAGAAATGCATTTCCATTGCCAGGAGCCATCTGTAAGGGTAGGGCTGCCCTCCTCCTAGCAGGGAGTTTCAGCTTGGGTGACTGCTTTCTATTAGCAATGCCAACCCTCCCCTGTGTCACCATAGCAGGACCTGCAGCCCCGGAGGTTATTGGTGGCTGTCACGGTTCTCGCACCATTGGGCCAAGTCATGCAACCCAGAACAACCTCCTGATGCTCCTTCCAGCTCCTGAGCTGATCCCTTGCAGAGCTGCTATTGCTCTGAGAACTTGTGCTTCCTCCATCCCTCATCAACAGCTCTGCCTTCATTGCTGGGCAAGGTGAGAGCACGTGTGTGCTGGCAGAGCCCAGAACTCTGGAGCAGGGGGTGGTATCGTGCATGGCTCCATCCCCATGGTCCCTGCTTTTCCCTATCCACTCTGTCATCATGTAGTGGAGTTTGTGGTCAACTGACTTGAAGGAAAATGTACCTTGTCAAACTTTGTTGGCTCTGGTGGATCTGGTAGGATGTGAGGAACGCACTGGGCTTCGTCCCCTGTATGTTTAGCACTCTGTCTTCTTTGCTGCACTCATGCAGTGCTGACATTGCCAAATAACTGACAATCGCTAAGGAGTAAGCCCTGATGCTTTCAAAAAAGACAGAAGGACTGGAAGCTTCTTGTGCTGGTGCTGGAGAAGAGAAGGGGGAGGACGGGGAGGTGATGTCCCATGTCTCCAGCTGTGCATGGCGTTGTGTTTCAGTTCTTACAGGCAGCTGCCTCGCTTGCAGGTATTAACGCATCCTTCCCTGCCTATCTCATTTAGTACAATAGGATTAAGCCTTCTGCTTGGTATCGGTTTAGTGCTCTTAGTAGTGTTCAAAATACTCTGCTAAAGGAAAAGGCAAGGATAAGCATGAGCCTGAAGTGAGGTGTCCGACTCGTTCCCACCCCCACTGAATGTACAGATTCTCCTCTCTTGGGAAGCTTCAGCTTTACATCCGCCTGTTGGAATCCGGGCGCTGTGACAGCTTTGCTGCAAAGGAAGTTGTTTTTCTCGTGTGCCAAACCTGCTCTGGGCCAACATTTTGGAAGGGAAGGGTTCCAGATGCATCTTGGGGATCAAAAAGTCGCTCTCATTAAAAACCAACCCCTGGTTTTTCTTTGCTGTGACGTTACAGGGCTCTGCTCTGCTGTCTCCTTTTAGCAGCTCCTTGCTACCTGAGCACTAGTTGAGATGGGAGTCTTGCTCTCCTGCTGTCATTGATTTATTTAAATATCCATGAGTCTTCCTATTTGGGGTGATGGAAACGTTCATCTCATGCTTTCATTCAACTGTCCCTCCTTAAAATCAGTGGATGCAGCTGCTGGAAGAGCTCCTTAGCTTCTACCAGGTCTGCTTGAGACCCGAACGCAGCTGCAAAATAAAGAAATCCTGCCCAGAAATGCTTCCATAAATCAGGAAGCTGCTCTGAGGTGGAGCTGTTACCTGTTCGACCCTTTTGTGCTGCAAGGTGCAGCTCCCAGCAGGCTCCCACCGAGTCCGGTGCTCGAGATTTGTTAAATGCGCAAGGAAATGCGTGCAGTGGGAAACTGTGCTCCTTGTTGTGCAGCGGGAAGGAATTTTCTGGAAACAGCCGCCTGCAATTAGTGCAGGGGAAGCACCTCCAGCAGCAGGAGCTGTGTGCAATGCGTGCTGCGTGCCCTCACCTGCTCGCTCTAATTGGAAACGCAGTTGTTGTTCCCTGATAGATTGCCTGCCTGCGTGGGCTCTGCCTGCTCTGAGCCGGTGCTGCTGCATGGACAGAGGGAGTGCAAAAACACGCAGTGATGGGTGGGTTGCTGCCGTGGGGATCGCCGAGCAGTTGTGTTACCTCTGCCACGCAGCCTCGCTTTGCACCAGCTGACACAACGTGAATCCCAGAGCTGTGCCATCAAGGCAAGACGTGAGTCATCCCCCGTTAACAGCGTCTGCTGCGGAGGTGTTGGCATCGTTTCCCTGCTGGAAGGAGCCTGGTGCTCTCAGGGTCGGTGCAGGGCTGAGCTCGGCCGTGGCTGCGCATTCCATGCACGTGTCTCAGCTGCAGTTTAAGCTCTGCTCTGTGTCTCATGTATCCCGGGTTTCTGGCACGGTGCTCCCGTCCCAGCAGGATCCGTGTGTTCGCTCTGGCGCTTTCCTTCTTCTCATGTCTGAAAACTGGATGCTTTGCACTCATCTTTACGGTCCTGGTGTTCTCTCCTTACAGGAGTTGCTCTCCTGCTCCCGTGTGTTAATTGCTGACCGAATTCCTGCTTTGCATAACTGTGTTTCAGTGGGGTTTCCCTGTATCCTGGAGGAAGCATTAAGGCAGCGGGCTGATGCTGTGCAGCCCTGTCTCCTCCGGTGTGTACGTTCCCATGCATGGGGCCAGTGCTCTCCCACTGCCCAGAACTGGAGATGTTCAGCCCACCAGCCCTGTGAATCCTGATCTGCTCTTTGACCTGCCTGCAATTAATCTGCCCGTCGTTATTTGAGCTCTGGAATCTCTTCCCCATTCATCTCCCCATTGTGATTTTTTTTTTTCAATGCAACTTACTGCTCGCAGCGTGGAGGATTTCTCCCTGCTTTTCTCAGTGCTTTTGGCAGCGCTCTGCTCTGACTCCCCTGTTGCTTTGCATGTGAAAGCTGGTGGCCTTCGGCTCTGCCGGGGCTGTGCAGCCTGCTCCATGCATCCCATTCCCCCCGATGGCTCTTTGAGGTTTTATCGGGTCCTGAGAAACACGTGGGGTCAGCTTCCTCCCTTGCATTTAAGCATATGAAGTTGTATTTTAGCCAAGAAGACAGTGATGTTAGTGGGAGGATTTTGCATATAGCAAAGGCTTCCTGGGCAGGGGTGGAATGTGGAATAAGACCTCTGCATGAGTTTAAGATGCTGGGATTCTCTGCAAAGCTTTATGTAATTATGCTCTGCGAATGGCCACCCGCTTCTTCTGGAACGTGTCTGATGTATTTGTGTAGCTGCTGCCACAGCTGTAAAATGGCAACACCAAGCTCTTAACCATTGTGTTTTTGGTGTGAACTCTGCTGCATGAAGCGTGGTTCTGGTGGGTGCTGTGTGATGGACCCAAGGCAGCAGGCCTGGTGAGGCTGGGTGCAGTCACATTGGTGCAGGTGCTCCCAGAGAGCTGAGCTGGGAAACAATCTGCAGAACAGAAAGAAGGGAATGCAGAAGGCATGCAGGGCTGGCAGTGCACGTGGAGCACAGGAGGAGGGCAGCCAAGGAGTCATCCCAGCTCTGCTCTCCATAGCAAAGGAAAATCCACATGAAGAAGCGTGATGACCTCCGTAAGCCCAAGATCCCCGCTTTGGCTCCAATCACTGCGCTCCAACCAGGCTGCTCTCCTGGGACTCTGCTAACCCCTGCCAAGAGGGGCTGAGAAGTATTGCTTGGGATCCGGCCACGTTCCCCCCGGCCCAGGAATGTTCTGCTTTAATCTCCTCCAGCCTGCATCAGCAGCTTCGTTCGTCCGTTTCCTCAACTTGAATTCTTGCACGAAGCATTCGAGTTGTTTGTATTATCAGTCTGCGAGCAGGAAATACCAGCGGAGGGTTGCGAGAATTTATCGGCCGCGTGGATATTGAGAAGGGAGCTGTGTGTGTGTGGGTGATGTCCTGCGGGCAACGCACGAGGAGTCACAGCCTCCAGCCTCGCAGCCCTGCTCACCATTCATCTCCGGGCCACTGAACCACGTCTCCAGGCATCTGGGCTCAGTTCTCATGTCTTGTCTTGAGCTCTAAGCTTGTGAACGCGTTGGGGTGGCGGTGGGCTTCTGTCTGTCTGCACTGTACCTCCAGGTGCTTTGCAGCCTGGCTCAGAGACTGCAAACCTGCTCCTGAGGACTCGTCGCTGGACTTGAAAAAATGGAGTTGTTCTTTAAGTTGGGCTTTGCTGCAGCCTGCTGCCCCACACAGCTCTGTGAGTAAAGTTACAGGAAGGAATAAATGGGAAAAAAACCCAAGAGGACAGATATCCTCTTGTTCAGATGAACTCTTTATCGTGACCTGAAGCGATGTGCTTTATTCAGCAGTTTTGGCGAGCAGGAAGCTTTCTTCAAGAGGCTACAGCATTTGCTGAATCATGGAGCAAGAGAAACAGTGCAAGAGTTCGTTCTGACAGAACAGATTTAGCAGTTTTCAGAGCTCCTCTTGTATCCTTCGTGTTCAATCTTAATTGCCTGAAGTAGATCACAAATGTAGTTTGCATCCTACCCCAGTGCAGCAGAAGAGGGGAGGAATCTCAGTACTGGTGGGAGAGGTTTGCTTTCATAACAGGGGCAGCTAATGTAAAAGCAGACCCCATGTTGGTGCGAAAGGCTTCTGGGGGGCAGAAGGCAAAGAGCAATGGTCGGGCTGGCTCCAGACCTTCTCTGAACTTGTATTTGTGGCAGTCCCCTTCCCGTTTGGGGATCTGCTTTTCTGTTGAATCAGAAGCGGTCCCACTGTGCGTAGTGCTTGGCTTTGTACTCCGTTCCTCTCAGTGCTGCGTTTGCATTTTACAGATGAGAAAACGGAGGTCTGGAAGCAGAACGTGTCCCAGGGCAGTGTGACACAGCAGGGAACAAACCCCCGTGGCTCTCCGAGTCACCGCCCGCGCGCTGCCTTGCCGAGCTCGAGGAGCACCGCATGGTTCTGGCGTTCAGCTCTCCTGTGCTTTGTTCCGTCTCGTCTGTTTTTGCTGAAGGCGACGTTTACCTTGCCCAGCTTTGAATGACTGGTAAAATCAGGGCAGCGGGCCTGGAGGTGGCTGTGTTCAGGTGGAACGGTTCAGGCTTTGGCACAGGGTGATCTCGCAGCACCATGCACCCACGCTCATCTGCTTTTCTTCATTTCTCACCTGTAGCCATCAGAGGGAACACGTTGTAGGTGGGGATGCCGGCCCTGGGCTTAGCTCAGTGACTCAGAGGGGAGATGACTTTTCAGGTTCGCTTCCAACTCGGACAATTCTGTTTCTGTGAGTTGGATGCTGCTCCTTCTGTGCTGCTCCAGGAAGAGGCCCCCAGCTGGGGCTGGCTGAGCAGAGTCCCTCGTGCTCTCAGCCCTGTATCAAAAGCTCTGAGATGCCTGCAGGAGCGACATCATTCCCAACGAGCCTGGGGGCAGCTTGGCTGCAGGGAGTGCAAATCCGTTCTGCTTTGGGCAGGGATGCTGCAAGACTCGTTTGTGCACTGCTTCTAGTTGGAGGTTTTCTCACTATACGTTCTCAAAATGTTTCCTCTGTCGAGCTCAGGGTGTCTTCATGTTCTTCAGGAACTGCAGTGCCTTCCGGAAGTCCAAAAGTCAAGTTCCCATTCTAATGCCCTCTAACTCACTTTCTGCAGACTGTAGTAGGAGTTATTTTCCTGTGTGTTGAGATCTGAAATGAGAGGCCTGGGATTTCATCATAGGCGTTGCATTGCACTGATAGCAGTGGGTTGGAAGGCTGGGTTTGAGTGAAGGCAGGAGGACTTGGTGGTGTTCCTAGCAGAGCCAGAGAGGAAGAGGAGGGAAGAGATGGACAGACTTCTACTGCAGCCCTGACATCGAAGTATAAATAGTTCTCTTCTTAAATCTTTTCCATCTGAACTTCTGAGTGATTTGACCTTTCTTTGATGAAAGCTTTCTGTATTAGCAAGAATGAAAGGGCAGGGGTGAGATGGGAGGGGAAGGACTCATGGGATCCCAGCAGATGTGTCCCTGCAGTACCCAGAGCTCGCTGCTGAGCTGGCTCCAGCTTGGGCTCCAGCTTCTCTCTCCCAGTTGTTTGAGTGAGTTTTGTGGTTTACTCTAATGCATGAAAGCAGAATGTGTCTAAGAAGGTTTTCTGGGTGTGCTTTTGCTTGCAGAGAGGCTGTGCTGGGAGATGGGACTGGAGCCCCCAGCAGCCATTCCTGCTCCAGACTATACCCAAGCCTTATGGCACTGGCTTTAACCATTAATTTAAATACAGCAATAAATTATTTGGGCAACTACGCTGCGTGAAGCCACTGCCAAAAATAAACCCAGGTCTGGTCCCTTCATTCTTCAGGACTGCTGCAGCTGGACGGGGCAAGCCCTTACAGCCTCCATCCTCCAGGTTTTGGGGTTTCATCTCTTCAGGCCATAATGTAAGCCATGCTCAGAGATTTGGCATTTACTTCTGAAGCGTGGAATGGGGAGCAGGGTGCAGGGATGCCCCTGGATCCTTGGCAAACTGGATTCTGGGGCTTACTTCCCTGTCCTCTTGGATAAAGCTTCCCCCAGGGCTGTTTCTCCTCCCAAGGAGCTCGTGGCCATCTCAGAACTCCAAAGCCTTTCAGGGGGGTCTGCTGGGTTGGGCATCACGGTGGGGACAAGCTTCCCAAATCCCACCTGAAATGCGCTGGAGCGCGAGCGTGCTGCTTGACTTCTGCATTGCCACTCACTTTGCACAGGATCCCTGCAGGTTTGGTGCCTTTCCTGCTGCCTTTATAGACTGCAATGTAGAGTTTTTCTGGCTGGGAGCCCTGTAGTAATGGCTGTTATTTCAGAAAACCCAGTGACTGCTCAGGCTGCCCCGTCTCGAACAATGAGTGGCGGTGATTACGTGCTGGGGAGGAAATGAAATGATCAGCAAAGCCTACTTGGTAAAAAAGCAACGGGTGACTTTATTTAAAAGCAATTACACTGGGGGTTAGTGGGTGCTGTTAATTTCTACCCCGAGTTTAAAAATAAAATGAAGGAGTCGGGTGTACTCTATTAGGAGAAGTGTGATTGTCCAGGCTTATAAATATCGTTCTTGAAGGGATAACGTTTAAAACAGTCCAGCAGAGATGGACTGATGAGTTACAGCGGGGAGAAGCGTGTTTGGGGGAGGTGGAAGGTTTGTTTGCTTTGGGGAGTGCATTGCTTTGGGCTCCTGTGCCTTCCTTGGGGCAGCAGCGATGGGGAGCACGACCAAGAGCAGCGCTGCTTCTTGCGTGTGTTGCTCCAGTGTTTGAAATGGGACACGTTGGAAGGGAGATTAATACTGCAGTCCTTGAGTTTGGCTTCTGAACAAGGGAGGGAAGTGCTCGGGGACCCCCTGCTTCCCACAGAGACCAGTGGCAGCGATTTTTGGGCAGTGTGAAGTCAGCGTGGGTGCCCGCTGGTGACCAGGAGCGGGCTCTGCGTCCCAGCACCGTGGACTTGCAGCCCAGTGGCTCCTGGTGTGGGGGAGAGGCCTTCCTAACCCCACACTCCTTCAGAGGGATGTGAGTTGGTGACATCTGATGGCGTGGTGTATCTTCTGCTTAACCTGAGCGTTCCAATGAGGATAGTTTTTGGTAAGCACGTGTCTGGCTACAAGATGTCTGCTAAGGACAACACAGGAGCTCAGATTCAGAGACCAGGATGTCTGACCAAGCACCTTTGTGCTCCGTGGCACTAACCCACACCGTGCTGGCTGCTCTCTGCATTGCTGCCCGTAACCACCGCTGCCCCATAACCAGCTCGGGAGCATTGCTGACGCCCTTCCTTGCCAGCTGCCTGTCTGTTTGGTGTATGCCTAAGTGTTCCCTGTACGTTTTCTGTCTTGCAGCATCTGGAGAGGGCCAAATGTGAACTGCGTTGACAGTACTGGATACACTCCACTGCACCATGCTGCTTTGAATGGTCATAAGTGAGTCACCTTATACTGCCTTTGATCGTAAGGGATGCTATGTGCTTTACAAGCTGCAGTTTGCTCATGCAGTCACCGCTCTGATGCTGTTTGCACTGAAAGTGTGGGGATGGTGCAACACTACACCATCTTCAGGACAAGCAAAGAACATCAGTGCAGCAAAGCTCGAGAGGTGTTTGCTGCTGCACTGTGTTCATCCATCTTCCAAACAATTTGGCAGAACGTGGAGGTTTTCAACCACCCTTTTATTTACAAGCAATTTGGATAAGATATAACAAGACATTAAAGATGGCTTTTCCAGTAACAGTCCTCTGCAGTCTGTCTGGTGTCCAGTTTGTTGCTGTGCCTGCACCACCTAAAATTTGCTTTTGTGTGTTGTTACATTTTTAAGTAACTCTGGTCTTTGCTGTGGTAGATCCTGTATTGTTCAGTGCTACTTGAGATGCTGAGGAATTGAAGTCCTTGTTCATCTTCCCCGTGCTGGTGCAGTGACTTCAGTCCCTATTCATCTCTGTTAGAATGAAGATAACACAGATCTTCCCTGAACTCATCTCAGCATTCTTTTATTTCTTTCTTTGGGCATCACTTAATAGGAATGTTATAAAATCACATTCCGCGAGGATCTCTGAAATACTTTTTTCGGATTTTTTTTTTTTAATAGTCTTACTGCAGAATGTGAGACAAGGAGTGACTATCTTACGGACCCGAGCCTCCTTCTCTTGCAGGGATGTGGTGGAAGTCCTCTTGAGGAACGACGCGCTCACCAACGTGGCAGACTGTAAGGGCTGCTACCCCCTTCACCTGGCAGCCTGGAAGGGAGACGCAGACATAGTGAAGCTCCTCATCCACCAGGGACCTTCGCATACTAAAGTGAATGAGCAGGTCTGCCTGTTTTTCTCAAATGTTCCTTTGAACTGATTTTCTCTGATGGAAAAAGGCCCCTTGAGCTGACTCCTGACCCTCCCCAGCTGGCAGCAGTTGCTACCAAGTTAATTGCTATTGGGATGGGGAGGGCAATGCCTAAAGCAGTACCTCCCGTTCTGAGTTAGTGGTGTTGAATAAATGAAGTGTATATATATATTAACCTATACAGAGATATATGAATGAACCCCTCCACACCTAGGAAGTAGTCTCCTGCTTTCATACTGAGCTTCTGAAACTAACACAGGTTTTCCTTTCAGTTGCTGGATAACTGAGAAGTTTTCTAGTTCTGTCCAAGGATACACTGGCTCCCTTCTTTTGAGAACTAATCGAAGCAGCTTTGTTTAGTCTTTGTTTGGCCATGCTCTCTTAGCTACTCTCCTGGCTTGTCTCTAGCACTTGCTCCAGTTAACTAATTTGTAAGTGGTGAGATAATTTCAGCCCTGTGGTGACCCCAGATAAATCCCTTGCTTAATCCTTATTTTTTTCCCCTCAATCAGGCAAGAAAAAGAAACAAAACAAATGCGGATTGTGGGAAGTCCCATGTATTTCTTTTGCTTAAGACTTTGGATAAGAGAGCTGGTTCACTGAGTGATGCTGGCTGAGCACTGGCACTGACCCATCTGTGGTTCTGCACCATGCCTTGGGCAGACGTGCAGTAACACATTGCAAGGAGACTCTTAAAGCTACGGCAGCCACGGGTTGTCCCCTCCCTGGGTAGGGATGCCTCGTGTCCCTGTGAACCAACTCCTTCCCGCTCAGGTTTTCATCCAGGTGGAGGGGAGTAAACCCAAACAAGTCTGTCTGCCTTAGTGCCACAGGGTTCAACACATACATTCATGCAGAAGTGAATTCACAGTGAGGTCGTACGCTCCCAGCTCAGGTTTAGCTGAGTCAGTCTGAGCTGAAATGACCGTCTGAGAGCTGTGAGTTCCTGCTGTTTAATTTTGATCTGCTCTGTATACTTTTTTCAGAAGCCGAGGAGCAAAACTCCCTTCATAGAGTCGGGGTTAGGAGTCCCAGTCCTGCTTCCAGCCACGCTTTGTGGGGACAAAGTTCTGCCTGAGCGTTCAGTTCCTCAATGTAAAGCAGTTAATGCGATGCACCAGCTGTTGCAAGGCTAAGTGGTTGCTTCTAAAGCATCATGAAACAAGAAACACGGTGCTAATGCTAATCGCCACCACTCCTCTGCTGAGCAGGAATAACTGTTTTACTGTCTCTGACAGTTTTCTAGCTCAAGGCTGTGCTTATTATGTCTTTGGGCACAGCTGCGAGCATTCGGTCTGTTGAAGTAGAGTAGAGAAGTGCAGTAAGCTGTTCACAATCAGTCTGATAAGAATTGACTGAAGGCCCCGAGTTGGAGCACAGTAGGACAGGTAGAGGGGAAACCTTTGCAAAAGCCCAGTGTAATCCTGCCAGGTAATGTTTCGTTAATGTTTGTTTAGTAGGAACCCCTTTACACAATGAAAATCAGTCAAATAGCCTGTGCTGCCCGAGCCTGGAGCCTTGTAAATGAAACACAGTGGTTCAGGTTACAGGAATCAGCTGCTGGAATGGCTTCTGCTGTTAATAGCTCTGACTGGAACAAGATGCTGTGTTCTGTCATTTCCACCCCTTGGGAGTCACCCATTGCTTTGTTGCTCAGTCTCACCCATTTCATTGTCACATTTTTTGTTCTTTTTCCTCTTCCTTTTTG
Organism: Numida meleagris; assembly: GCF_002078875.1. Classification (NCBI taxonomy): domain Eukaryota; kingdom Metazoa; phylum Chordata; class Aves; order Galliformes; family Numididae; genus Numida; species Numida meleagris. The sequence continues at coordinate 4,426,420 of NC_034433.1, read as the reverse complement.
TAGAATGCTCTTGAGATCAAAGAACTCAAAAAGTACGGCCCCTTTGACCCATATATCAATGCCAAGGTGTGTACTTTGCTGTCAGCATTTCACTGCATCGTTACTCCAAGCTGCACTCGCGTGCTTCCAGGTGCAATGTCATCCAGTTGCAATAATACCTGTTCAGTTTGCAGCTGCTTGGGGAAAAGTAAAATGCAACCATTTATTTACTCTGGGTTTCTTTCTTCAAAGCAGTTATAGAAACATAATTTAAGGGAAGCTTTTCCTTACTTTCCTGGGGGCTCCTTCATTGCTTAGCCTTGTAGGACTCACGGTGATGGTCAGTTTGCTTGATTTGGCTGGATGACTTCCAAAAGGTAACGTCATTTCAATTAAAATGCTTTAGGTATTGTTTCATGTGCTAATGTCGCTGATAAATGCAAAGAGAAGGAATTTTTTTTTTCCTGCTTAAACATGGATGCATTTTCTGTGGGCTGTTTGGAGTGGATTTCATGCCTTTTCTCCTACAAAATGCTTAATGCTGTACATGTTGTTTGAATGGACAGTTAATTCTTTCAGTGGTGATGGGGAGAAGGGAAGGTGGTAACATCGATACCTCCCTTCCCAAGCCCTCTGTGTCCTGCTTATTGCTTCAATCTCTCTTTTGGTGTTAAGTCTGTGTTGTCTGACCCTCCAGCCCTGGTCTTCTGTTCCTGTTCTCCTGCCTGTTTTGCTCCCCTTCTGCTTTTAGCTCTTGAACTACAGAAAGGCATGACGTCAGCACTTACGATGCACTGAAGCTGAGCAATTGAGGAAGCAGATCAGAAAGTTCCTGGGGTCGCTTGTTCTGTCTGCCAGTGCGTAGGTGGTGGTGTTTTCTCAGACACTCCACCATTTCTCATTTTTATTTATAGTGAAGCAGCAGGCACCAGTGACAACAGAATAGCTGCTGCTTTATCACAGGATGCTTCTGCTCTCAGCCACCGCGCCACGCTTGCTTCCAGCCCGCTGTCTGGGACTCAGCCATCCATGGCAGATTTCTCTCTCAGAGTTGAGTTGGGACTTTCACTCTGCTTGGTCCGCAGTACCTTTAAAAACACATCCAAAATTCCTGAGCTTGCTAGCTGCTGGGAATTAAGTTTGTTTTTGTAGCTTCTATTTCAGGAGATACTCTAGCGTGTTCCTCTTGGAGGGCAAACATATCTACGTGAAGCTTGTCCTTATCAGTGATTTTGACAAAAATCCAGCCAGGAATTTTACAGCAACAAATATCTTCAGTGGGAACATATCCCGTTTGAGTTCAGCTGGCTGAAGGGCAGCTCTCCAAATCACTGTCAGTAATACAGTAAAATCTTACACAATAGCATTAAATTTTGGAGTGAGGGAGGAACATAAAGCTCAAATTGGGTGAGCTTTCTTGTGGAATGTTGTTTATTAAGTATTCTCTCTTAGATTTATTTTCTTTTGGCAAGTGCATTTTTCTCAAGGCTGTTTTCATGGTGGCTGTAGTACTCTTGCAAGCAAGGCTGGGGCTTTGAAATCTTTGCTTTGGTTTTAAGGAGAGAGAGATGGCTCATACACAATGTGCTAGGTCCACCCTAAGCTGTGACCAGCTTACCACTGCTTTCTGACTGAGTGTGATGAGGAACAAGTGGAGCTGTACCTAACATGGCCACCTTGATGTTTTCTCAGCAACTTGGCTGCAGGTGGGAGAGCCAAAGAAAGTCCAAGTGCAAAGTGCAGGAGTCCTTCCTTGGCTGGTGCTTCCAGCTTCTCAGTTCCCAGGCAGGATGGAATTTTATATAGAAACAATCAAAGCAAGATGTTCCCTCTTTCCAAACATTTGGGTTACTTAAAAGAGGGGAAAAGTGTTTCTATAAGGCTGGACTACAGATTGAGTTGTTAGCCCAGTCAGGAGGAGGTAAGAGAGCCAGAAACTTCTTGTTTTCCTGAAAGCTTCTTTTTGTGCTGCTTCCTTTTCAACGTCTTTTAAATAAATAGCCCTTCCAATGCATCTTCATGGGCCTGGGAGACTGAGAAACGCTAATGATAGAAGTGAAGTTAAGAGATGGAGCTGCAACTTTGTTCCTGTGACTCCTGCCACCTTGAACTGGGCTCTGTAATTGGGATGAAGGAACCAACCAGTTGAGTGGAGCCCAAATAGAAAAAGCTGTCACATAGCCCAAGGAGGAATAAACTGCACAACCTACCTTTGTTTTTCTTGATTGGCAGCAAATGATTCATGCAGATTGGGTTTTAAGTGCTGTAAATCTGAACGGTCTGCCAAGAGAAGTGGAAGCCTACCATCTGGAGCCTGCAAATGAAGCTGGGCGGTGCGGCCACCCACAGAGCTCCCGAGAGCTTGTTGGGCAGATGGGGATCACTTCTTCTGAAATGGTTTTGGCGTTGGTGGGCGCCTGTAGGGAGCGAGGGAGCCTGTTCATCCTTGCTCTGCTGAGGACAGAGCCGTGAGACGCGAGTGGAGGTCTTGCAATCTGATCGAGTTCTGGATCTGGCACTGCCAACCCTGCCTGTGGCAGGGGGTTTGGAACATGATGGTCCTTGAGGTTGCTTCCAACCCAAGCCATCCCATCCTGTGATTCTGTGCGTGCCACCAGGCAGGGAGGAAGGAGGCAGTGGGACCGATGGCTCGTGCTGCCTTCTGGCTGCTTCGTGCCCAAGGTTGTCACTCGGCCTGAGTGGCACCTCTGGGTGAGAAGAGATGGGCGTACTGACAGAAAGTCCTACGAAGAAATCTCAGCTGGGACTGAAGGCTCATGCAGCCTCTTTTCCCCACCCCGAGGCAGAATCAGGTCTCCTAAACCATTCCTGCCTGGCTTAGCAGCTCCTTTGAAACCTCAGAGTGGCGATGCCATGGTCTGCCTTGGTGTTAGTGTTCAAACCTTTGCAGGTTAGAAAGTTTTCAAACTTCTCCACTTATTTTAAGAAAGATAGATGTGATTTAGATCAAAGGCAGCGTGTTAGGAACAGGAGTGCAGATGCTCTTCAACGAGCTGTAGGTGCTCCGCTGCAGCGTGTGATGAGGAGCATAAGGGCAGTGGTATGTGATATCTCGTTACCAGGGCTTGAGAAATCTGATGGAACCCATACGAAAGCGGAGGCATTCCTGCTCCTGTTCCCATCTTGTGGTCTGTAGACAGGCATCAGCCGAGGCCCAGCTTCTCGCTCACGACTGTGATGAAGGGGGGTGCTTGGATTCCTGCAGGAATGCGGCCCCTGGGTCCTGCTGAGTGCTCTGTTTTCTTCTAAGAAGTTTTGAAATTTGAACCCACGTGCGTTCTGGCTGCTGGGAAGGAATTTTCTTTTTCCATCTCAGATAAATACATACATCTGAGCACTTGTGCTCATTGTTAGGCTCCGCTTGGGTTTGTGCTTGATGGGGAGGGGGGCACGCTTCTTTGCCTGGTACAATTCGGGTATTTTGGGCTCCTCAAAGCTCACCCAGAATGGGAGCAGTGCAGACTCATGCGATAGCAGGAGTTCCTGTGATGGAGAAGGACTTGCTGAAATGGTGCAAAGTAGCTTACCACTGGTGGCTGTGCTACAGGAGGATGGGCTGGGGATTTCATCCAGGTTTCCTGGATGGGATTTCATCCAGAGCACCAGTGCCCTGAGTTGTTTGGAGAAAATGAGACTGAATTGCAGCAAACTTCAACAATTGTACTACCAGAGGAAGCTGTATGCCCGTTTTGGAGCTGCTAAGCAGATGTTTGGGGTTACACTGTGCTTTAAAGTACCCTTGGTGGATATGGTCTGGGTGGCAGGGGAGGACGGGCAGTGCTGGTGGTGGAACAAGCCAGGGCTGTGCACCCCCTCCTCAGCTCTGTAAGCACACAGGTGCAGCTCCAGGAGGGCTGGGGCTATCTCCTGTTTCCTCGAGCTGCAGGGCATGCTGGTGGCCTTGGCTGGGCTGTGCCATGTGCTCACTGACGCATGGGTTCCCTTCCCTGCTGAACACAGATAACAGGACTTCCCAACCTTTACAATGAACTCGAGACCAGCACTGTAGGAGCTTTAGGCCTGGTCTCTGTAGCTCTCTATTCTCTCCCCTTCTCACTCTGTATGTGTATTTTATGTGCAGACTTCTTTATTCTCCAGTAGCTTCTGTCCACGTGTATGTGCGTTCCTTCACCATGGCTGCCTCTGCCCTCCAAGTATCGAGCCTGTTGTTTGTCTGTGACCTCCTGTGCTAACAGTGATGCTCTGCTTTCCTTACCTTCCGAAATATCTCGCCCTGCACGTGGCCATGTCCTGCCTTCTTGCTTTGTGCTTCCACACCGGTCGCAGCCTCTCCATGCCTCGCTTCCCTTCTGCCTCCCCATGGTTGACAAATGATGCAAAGCGGAGTAAAACCGAGTGGGAGTCTGCATGCTGTGACTCCTGTAATCCCTAGGACAACGTAACGCATCCATAGGATTGAAGTGCAGCAAAGCAAGCTCTGCAGCATGCTTGTGAAATGGTGCAAAATACTGACTGCTCCTACAGCCTGGTTTTAAAAAAAAAAAAAAAAAAAAAAAAAAAACACAAAAAAGGGCGTTTGCTCTCAAAGCATCAGTGGAGGTGTTCTGGTCAAATTCATTTTCTCAAGTAGACCTTCTAGCTCTGTCAGAACACTGTTATTCACTTGTTCTACTGGGAACTGTTCTTAAAATGACACAGTTCTCTCAACTGAAGATTAAATGTGGTACGTTTGTGCTGAAACACAATTTGGGGTCAAATCATTGCATAAATGTTTACACCCTTAACTTAGTCCTCCAGTCCCTAAGCTGAAACTTCTCTGTGTATAGTTACACAGGAGTGAAACTAGAAGCTTGAGATGAACTTAATTTGAAAGAGGAAAAAAAAAAAAGCAAAGACCCTAAAATCTGGCAACGTTCCTATTTTGCACCTGGAAATGAAACGTGGGGTTGCTCGTCTCTCAGCACTTTGCCGATTGTAACCTGACTGACGCTGCATGCATTACTGGATCTGGCTTTCACGTGCTGCTCCTTCCCTCCAGTTGATCTGAGACCTTGACGATGAGGGCTTGTTAGTGGAGCAACCCCATTGCACTGTTTGCTAAATTCCTGATTTGCAAACTGCATGCGGCTGCATGCACTCTTTCTATAAAACGACCAACTTGCAAGCTTCAGAATTGCAAAGGTGGAATGACTGCTAGGATAAGCAGGATCGAAACAATTGAAGTTTAAATCTGAAATGATGACAAGTTACAGCAGATAGAGTTCATGGTGCAGTTGGTGCGGTGTGTATTGCAGTCTTTTATTTTGGTGGCTCCCCGAAGTAAGGGATGCTGCCAGCTAATAACAGACTGCCTTCCCAAGAGCCAGAGGAATTAATGGCATCCAGATACAGCACGACAATCCCTTAAGCTTCAGCGTGGTCTCCTGCTTTGGGGCTCCGTGCTCTGAAAGCAGGCTACTCCATCTAGAGCACTGATTCCCCCAGAGCAGATTGCTCACATCTGAGTGAAGCTCGTTGTTCTGAATGGTTTTGAAGCTTCCCCAGGCTGTCGCTGGGTGGGTTTCTGGGTGAGCTCCTCAGGGGATGTCTGTGCCTGGTATTGGCCAGTGGCATGGTGAAAGCGTTGCTCCAGGCTCCGGTTCAAAGCGAGCTCTCTGCTTCCCGACTGCTTTTTTTTTTTTTTGTCTTGTTTTTGCATTTAAACTTCAATGGTTTGAGCGAGGCACGGAGCAGCTCCGCTCTCCCCGTTCTGACGCCTTGGCTTTTCTGACCCCCCCCACCCCAGAACAACGACAACGAGACGGCGCTGCACTGCGCGGCGCAGTACGGCCACACCGAGGTGGTGAAGGTCCTCCTGGAGGAGCTCACCGACCCCACCATGCGCAACAACAAGTTCGAGACCCCCCTGGACCTGGCCGCGCTCTACGGGAGGCTGGAGGTCGTGAAGATGCTGCTGAACGCCCACCCCAACCTTTTAAGCTGCAACACGAAGAAACACACTCCCCTGCACTTGGCAGCGAGGAACGGTCACAAAACTGTAGTGCACGTCCTCCTGGATGCTGGCATGGATAGCAACTACCAGGTACCTGGCGTGGGGGTGTGCGAGGGGCTGCTCGGACTGCTGGGAGGCGGAGGAGCCGTGTGGTTGTGGGGAGGAGGGCTCCTCCTCCCTGTCCTCTGCAGGGATCCCTTATGGGAGATGAACGTTGGCTTCGGGTTCCTCTGGGCTGCTTGTTCCTCTGGGAGGCTGCTCAGAAGGATCCTGGTGCAGTGCATGCTTAGAGCTTGCTCGTTAGTTGGGTAAAGAGCTGCAGATGCGTAGAGAGGAAAAAAGCTCCTCTGCCTGCACTGTTCTGCACTGCAAAACTATGAGCTCTCGGTACAGGGGAGGCAAACCATTTCCTTTTCAGCACGTGACCTTTTTCTAAGCTTTAGAAAGCCTTTTCTTGGTCTCTAACTCTGAGCCTGCATCTCTTTGCAAAGAGGCAGTCTCCATTTTCCTCTCTGAATTCTCAGCGTTGTAATAATTTTAATGCTTTGTCCTCTTTGTATACGATGCAGTGTATTTATTGCTTCTGTAACCTTCTGAAACGTTCCTCCATCAGCACTCCCTCCCCATCTAGCTTCATGCTATTTTTCATTTAATTTGCAGACTGAAAAAGGCAGTGCTTTGCACGAAGCTGCTTTGTTTGGCAAGACAGATGTGGTACAAATATTGCTGGCTGCAGGTGAGAGAATGATCCCATTGTGAAACAATACCGTGGTGAGCCCTTCACCCACAACCTGAGGAAACCCCTCTTTAGCGACAGCATTTTCTGCAGTCAGTTACCAAAGTGCTGTTCCTCAGGGGGAGTTACAGGAGAGGTCATCCCGTGGCATTTTGCTTTAGGTTTGCCTCTACAGAGCGTTTTTTAGCTCCACCCAGTGATGAACACATGCAAGCTGTGACTTGATTAAAGGTGCGAATTTGTGCATGTTTGAAAACATTCTTGCTTTTGCCTTCTCTGTCCTACTTCTATAGGTATTGATGTGAACATAAAGGATAACAGAGGCCTGACAGCTCTGGATATTGTGAGGGAGCTTCCTTCTCAGAAAAGCCAACACATAGCAGCTCTCATTGAAGGTAAGCAGTGTGTGGGGGCAGGAGGGAAGAGTTAAAAGAGCAGATTGTGTCTGTGCAAGTACAAGATGAGGGTCTCGAGTGCTGGAAAGTGCTGAAAGCAAAGGAGCTGCAAGTCAGCGAGGATCTTCAGGGTATGGGAAGAAATGATGCTGCAGTGCTCAGGTGGATGGTCTCCAGAGCAGGGTTGGCAGGAGGACTTCCAGGAGGGGGTTTAAGGGGGATTAACTTCTTTGCTGAAAGATCGAGGCATCACTTTTGCAATTTAAATGGGCTTAATTGAGCTTTGTTTAACTCACTTTATAAGTAAATTAAAATTAAGGGTAGTCTAAATCTGCTTGCAGAATGCAAAGTAATAGCTTTAGATATGGTTCTGGATTAACTCTGCTTTATGTGTCTGTAGGCAAATAGTCACCCACTGATCCCATGTCCTACCCCCTACTTCATTGTGAAGCCTGGGCATGGATTTCTGCAGATGAGATTTCCAGAAAAGACTTTGATTACTTGTGGTTTAGAAAGGATCTTGGCCCTTTGTATCTGCCCACATTAGGGAACAAAGCGTGGCATCTTAGCTCAACTCCTACCTTGTAATTACGCTATCTCAATTTCCTGTCAGCTGTGGGGAGAAAGATCAGAAGCCTATGCAACTGATGTGTATTATTCCTGCTTAGCATTTGAGAGCTCTACAGGTTCAAAGCACTTTGTGGACTTTAATTAAGCTTTGTCTGTGAGGCCGGTGGGCATCACCTCTGTACTGAAACTGAAGGCAAAGCTGGGCTTTAAACCTGAACATCTTGCAGGTAAATGCTGATAGTTCGCTCCTGTAAATGAGCTGTGTGAGACGGTGCTGTCTGACTCCATTCATGTAAGCTTAATATTTCTGACTTGGTTTGTGGTTTGGGGACCGCAGCTAGAATTAGCTTCTCTGCTGCTTTATGACCCCAGAAGACCAGACAGCATCTCTGTTTAGTGCTGCAGCCTGTGCCCGGAGCACCAAGTCATCTGCTCCTTCAAGTTATGTCCCTCCAGGAGCTTTGCAGCTTTCTGATTAAAGCGTCTGTAAAAGTTCAAAGGATCCTTCTTAACCTTGTGCGTGTGATTAAAGAGGTCGCCTGGTTCTATTTCGGGATCTGAGCTGCAAGTTTCAGTAATGTCCTTCGGTTATTTTTTTGGAGACTTAACGCTGACGGTTGGTCTTCTATCCACAAGGGAGAAAATCCCATCTGCTGAAGTGAACGTAAAGCTAGATGGCTATTAGCTGATCCTTGTTGTTGCCCCACCTCGTTGCAGATTACACGACTGGGAAGAAAAGTGCCAAGGCTGCAGAGAAGACGGCGCAAGCACCGCTTGCTCCAGCCACCGACCCTGCGTGCTGGATCCCTCAGGGTAGGATGCACACACCCGGGGTCACTGCCACTCCTCCTCCTGCCAGCACTGACCTTCAGGGGATGGAAACCACCAGTGATGCCCTTCTTTCCTCTCTTCCTCTCGCAGGTGACGTGGAGAAAGCAGTGACAGAACTGATCATAGACTTCGACGTGAACCCAGAAGAGGAGAGCCCGTACGAAGCGCTGTACAACGCGACGTCCTGTCACTCCCTGGACAGCCTTGCCAGTGGGAGGTCTTCAGACCGAGAGTCTGTGAATAAGGAAGTGGAAGCAACCGGCCTTAAAGCAGCAGGAGTCAGGCCTGTACGTAGCTGTGTGCTTGCCTTAGAAAGATAACTTCTCTCTGCAGCAGGCTGTGCCAATTCCTCAGCTTGAAGAAATCTTGAAAGCCGTTCCTGGCATTGCTCAGAGCAGGCAGGTACCTCTGCTTTCTGTGCCTGTTCACATTACCCACACCTGTGTTAGAGCTGAGTTTATTTCTTCTCATCATCCACTTTCAGCACAGGGCAGAACGAATAAGCCACAATTACCCACATCACTGTTACCCTCATCACCATTCCAGCATGGCACGCAGTCACTTTGGTGTGCCTGGCTTTCACCCAGCGTTGCACCCTTATGTTTTCTGGTGGTTGAACTCACTGTGAGTTTTGGTTTGTCAGAGCTTTACCCTTACCTGAAGAGCAACCTTATTGCCTAGAAAAAGCTTTGGAAACTTCTGTGTAGCGTTTCTCTTCTGCGTTTTGCTTTGCCCAAGAGAAGCTACTCGAGAAATCATCTTTAGGAATATCCTGCAGTAAACTAATTAGCAGCAGAAATGTGTTTTGTGTATTACTTGCAGGGATCTGTAGAGGGTACTCAAGGCTTTACAAGGAAACACAAAGCTCCTGGAACTATCTCCAGAGAAATCTTCTTCACCTTCTGTTGGTTGCATCTGCTGCCTCCTTAGCAATCATAGTAACACTGCTCTGGGGCAGGTGGGAAGCTGGCCTTGCAGCGTGCTGTGTCAGCTTCAGGCTTTGTTTCCATAGAAAAGGCTTTGCAAAAACAACCTGAGTTTTTGGACAAAGGGCAAAGCAGCAATGACCAATTGAACTGTGGGTGGTACTGTACCTGTGCTTCCTCTCCCTCTGTGAAGAGGTGCATCCCTTTTCCTGTACTATTAGCAAATATAGTAGAAACAAAACAAAACCTTCAGAAGATGGGCATTTTGTCCAGATCTCTTTTTTAATGCATGCAGTACAAGATGCAGCGTGTGGTTTATTAACTAAATCTTAGTGGCTTATATCCATCTATATGTGCTGTCCTGTGTTGAGAGTGGCTGATGTGAAATAAGCTCAGCTCTATCATGGACGAGATGAGAGGCTGAACTGCAGCGAGAAGGGAGAAGGAGGGAGTTGCATTAGGAGCTTTCTGGAGTTTGCTCCAAAACTTGCTTGAGCCTTTTGCAACGAGCAGTTTCTCTGCTGAGTTTCAATTCTCCATTAGATGGAGCTGTTGCAGGGCAGGAGCTGACCTAGAGATGTCTTTAGCTCTGCATGGAGACAAGACGGTGCAGCTCTAAGTGCCTGCAGGCAGTCCTGGGATATTTGAGGAATGTGGTGCAGCACTGTCTCCTTGATCTCCAGGGTTTGTCATTAAGAGATGCCTCTGGAATCACTGATTCCTCTTACAGTTTCATTAAGGCACAAGTGAGTAGTGACGCAGGGAGTAGTCCCTTTCTGCACGTGGTTATGAGTTCATTACTGATCTTATCCATGCAGTGCTCTGCTGTAGAGATGCCGGTCTGGATCTGAATGAACTGTCTTGCTCAAAGAAACAAACCTGTGGACAAACCAGCTCCCACCTCAGCACGGTTGATGCTCCTGTGGGTCTGAGCTGGCCTTGTGCAATTACTGCTGTGGAGGAGAAAGGAGTGTTCTGTGTGATCAGTGGTGGTGCCTCCAGCGTGCTGCAGAAAGGGCTCTGCCCAAACCTAGGTCCTGCTGGAGGGAGGAGGGAAGGCAGCACTGGGAGCTCTGTGCTCTTGGGATTCATCTTCTTCTCTGCCCAAATTAACGTGAGGGGTTCCTCGCCATGCGGTGCTCCCAGCGGTGTGGCTGTAGTGTCAGGAAGCAGAAGGGGATGGACTTGGACACAGGGATTGACAATGGTCTTCTGAACTGCAGAGAGAGCGTCCGCCCCCCCCCGCCAAACCACCGCCCGATGAAGAGGAGGAGCAGCACACGGAGAAGATGGGCCACGGTGCTTCCTGTGAGGTACGTGGGGCTGCATCGACAGTGCTCTGTAGCAACGTGGCTTAAAGCTCAGCTCTAATCATTTGGGAGGAGACAGTTGTGATATCCTTCCCTTGCAAATTGGGTTGGGAAGTTTTGTTTTTTTTTTTTTATTCCAGCACTGCTGCTATCACTTGCCATGGGAACTTCCTTTGTGTGGTTCTTCCAGGGCACCTCTGTTTTGACCTTCAGCCTTGCTTTCCTATTCTTGGCTGGGAACTCCCATAGGAAGAGAGATTTTTCTGAATCATGTTGGGATGTGGACTGTTGCTCGCTTGTAATGATCCCACTGAATACATCTTCACCTCTGGGCTTCAGTCTCAAGTGTTAGTTCCTGCTTCCTCTGAGCTTCCAGCTGCGCAGGGGATGCGTGGGCTTGTGGGTCCCGCTGATGTGAGCAGGGATCAGAGTCTTGAATTCAGCCAAGATTCTGGCCCAGCATATGTTAAAGCTGTCTTCTGCAGAGGTCAGTGTGTGGGAGCTGCTTTTTGATTAGAGCTCTCTTATTCTGCATTCTTGCTCCTGGGCTTCCTATGGTTCATTTTGCATTCACTAGCCTAGGAACCTCAGATGTGAGGGCTCTCTGGGAGCCCTCAGTATAAGGGTGGTATGTGAAACCACAAATGTCTTGGAAACCTCTGTTGGCACCCAGGAGGACCTTCAGTGCAAAACAAGATCTTGAGGATTTCCTTTTCCAAATGCAGTGAGATGCATGTGAAACTAATGAAGTGTCTGCTGCCTTTGGCTGTTGGAGCAGACTCCAGTTCAGCAGATCCTTTGCTTTGCATGTGTTGATCTGCTCAAGTTCCTACAAGGCATAAATGCAATCTGTTTTCTGAAGTGCATCAAGTCTACACAAGATAAAAGTAAAAACAATTTGCTGTAATGGGACTGACTTTTTATAGAGTGGAACACCAACCAGTACATAAACAGTAAAACTGGAATGCCAAATTGTGGACGCTCCACCGCTGTTGTTTTCCAGTGTGTGATAACCAGAGAGGAGAGCTGGGTGGCTCACAGTACAGCTGAAAAGCAGGACTTGTTTATGGCAGTAAATGTGAGTGAGAGAAGCATGCAGTGACTGTTCCTGCTGAGTTACCATGCCATATTTAATTACAAAACACTTGCTGTGTTGCCCTGCCGTTGAAGGCTTTGGAAATGTGGTCCATTAAAGGAAATCCTACTGCCAATTACTTGTGCACAAAGTGGCTCGCTAGGGAAATCGTGATTTATTTTGTTGATAAGAAGCACACACGGTGTAGCTGCATGGCAGTGACCTTCCAGGTGTACCCAGAAGGCAGTTTGGGTCCAATTGATTGAGGTTTTTGTGGCATTTTTAACACGTTCTCTCTGGGTTGGGCAGGCATGAACAGGAAGATGCTTCGGGATTGCCATAAGCTTCTTAAAGCAGCGTCCTGATGATCCGTCCTCAAAACATGTTCTTGCATTGGGGCCAGGGCACTTAGTCATTGAATGCTCTGGGGTTGGGCCAAACTCTGGTCTTAAAAGTAGTCCTTTTATTCCGTTGCCAGGATAGGGCTATCAGTCAAAGCAGATGGGCATAAACAAGAAACTTTACTTCCATCGTGGAAGAGCGTTAGTATAAACAGGCAAAAGAGCTGATTGTTTGGAAGGTGCCTGAGTGCCCTCTTTCCCTATCAGCAGAAACATTCTGGGTTTGTGGCTGAAGAAAACATTCTGCGTTGTCAAATTAAACTTCAGTTTCATTTGTTTGCTACTCATCTCCAGAAGGGAAGTGCAGGCAAAAGGCACCGTGACCGTTCAGCAGCTCTGCCTGCAGTGCGAGGGGGGAGGAGGGAGAAGTGAAATACCCTTTAAAAAGTCTTTCACCAAGTCTCCTGCTGTGGGCTAAGTACACTTTATAGGGCATGCTCGCTGCTAACAGCTTATTTTTAGGCTTTGGTGATAGCAAATGGTTCTTGAACACTTACCAATATGTATAAATAAATAGAAGATGAATCAGAGGAAAGTCTTGATGATCTCTTTACTCCTGGTTGCATTACGTGAAGACTGAGCGCAGTTCTACAGCAAACAACAGATTTCATTTTAATTCAGTTTTAACTTAACACAGTATTTGAGGCTTGGGAGGATGAGAAATGGAGACAATGAGGTGTAATCAGGCCTATGAATGCTGCATACACAGACATTTACAAAGCAAAAGCTGGGAACTGCACGTGGCTAGGAAGCTGCTTTCTGCAAATACGTTCAGTGCATTTGACCAAGGGCAGCACAACAGTCATCTTCTGCAGGAGCCTCAGCAGTACAGTAATGCCTGGCTCGAGGTCCAGGCTACAACTGTTCTGACAGGCTGCTGCTGTGCAGTATTTTTCCAAGATCTCTGGCGAGAGCCTGGTACCTACTGTTACGGTCTGATGTTTTTGTGCCACCATCTGGTCAGAAGTCTTTTTCCTTAATTTGCTCATTATGAGCTCTTTCACCTGAGAAGGAGTTGGTGTGCCTGACAGCTCGGGCTCAAAGCAGATAGAACAAATAGTTTCCTTGGGCCTGACCTGCTTCCTCCCATTGCAAAGCTGATTGAAAAGCCAGCTGGGCTTACGCAGGGTTGTAGGACTTTGTGTGTCTTTCCAAGCCTCCCTAAAAGGCTTCCAGGTGTCCCGGCTAGGTCGCAGCCAGGTGGGTACCTCTTTGCCCTTGAAGAAAGAGATGCTTCCTCCTAGGGGAAGAAGTTGGAGGCAGCTCTTAGTCCACTGTCTAGACAGGGGCAGTTCCAGGAGTCTGAGCAGCGCAGGAGCATTCCTTGGGGGCTGCTGTGTGAAAACCAATCCTTCCCTGTCCCGGCAGCAGGCAGGGATCGCTCACTCTCTGGCTCTGGTTTGCTCCTGCTGCCCGAGTTGTTAGGGCTGTGGGACAGGACTGAAGCAAGCTCTGGCCAGGAGATGGTGCTGAAAGGCAGCTGCCAAGCGGGCAGGGGGCCTGGAACCCTCTTTGGTACTGGGATGGCACGTGTGGCTCCCAAAGGGTGCTGGGTGATGCTTGGGTTCAGGTCAGACCTGCAGCAACAGAGCTCCCTGCACATGGCGGTGGCTTTCCAGGGCAGCCCCCTGCAGGTTCTGCCAGTGTCACAAACAAGCTCCCAGCAGAGGCTTTGGGGGATTTAAATGAGCACAATCACTGCTGTACATCCTGAGGTTCAACTTGGTTTACACGGTGTTGCCTGAGGCCGTTTTAGTCCTCAATACAGTGTGCATCCTGAGGTTAGGAATACTGGATCTGATTTCCAAAAAGGTGGCAGGGATTAGTTTTATGTTGTGGTGTGGATTTTTTTTTCCTCTAGCCATGTCCTAATAGGGCCAGTAGTTAAATAGTGAATGACGATGCAAATTCCAATAGCAACAGCAAGTCTGAGTTGGGCTGAACAGGAACAATGTGCTCAGCTCTTTTCTCGCTCCCTGGGCTGTCTGCAGACCTTGCACAGTAAATCAGTTGGTCAGTGCTAGAAAGCTGTCAGCAGCCTCAAATACCAGAAAATAAAAGGCTTTGAGGATCTTCTGTCTTTTGGGCTTTGGGATTTTATTCTTATTTTTTGAGAAATAAGAGGGGCTACGTTACGGATAACAGCCCACTGCAAAGGTGTTAGCTCTGCCAATTCCTTGCTTAAACCATGGCACGAAGAGGCCTTGCAGGAATAAATAGCATTGCTTTGCGGAGCTCTACATTGTGCTGTTTTTCATTAGGCCACTGTTGCACGAGGAAAGAGCAGGGGAAGCGGAGCTGAGGAAGAGGAACACCCTTACGAGCTGTTGCTTACAGCAGAAACTAAAAAGCCAGTTGCAGTGGATAGAAAAACAAAAGGTAAGTGACCATCCAAGAATGCATTGAGCAAAACTACAGAGGGCAGAGTGCTTGGAACAATTAACGCTGTGGGGTGGGGCATCTGGATTCTGTATTGCAATTGTTTTGTTTCCTGGTGATCTTCTCTTTTATAATGGAGAGATCTAAACATTCCTGTACAAAATGTACACAGAGGAAGAGCAAATCCGCTGAACTGACAGCTGAGAGATTGCAGGGACCTACGCTGGTAACTTAGAACATAAATGAATACTGTGCACTGTCAGTGCAGAGTTGGAAGGCTGCGCAGTGTTGTTACGAGTGAGATGAACCAATGCAAGCAGTGAATGAGCCGTGCTCTCCATCCAGCTGAGCCTGGAGACCTGCTGGTGTTGCATGTTTGTGTCAGCAGATGATCGGCCCGCCCGGCCCGGTAATAAAATCAACACGCTGCTGTGTATGAAAGCTAAATTGAGATGTAAACTAACAAAGGATGAAACTAAACATGTACAGAGCAAGCTCTCCTCTGGATGTGGCTGCAGATCCCCCGTGTGAGATACCAGCTTAGGTATTGAATGTGTCTCTCGTGTCCCAGAGGGACTTCTGTGCTTTGCAGAGGATCTGAGAACACCTTGTCTTCCATGCTTGGCTGTCACTGGGCTTTCTGGCTCCCCTACGACAACAACAGAAGATTTGTTAGAAGCAGAAATATCCCTTGCTTTATTCAAAACTTCTGAGCAGGAATTTGGAAGGATTTAGTTTGGACTCTAAACCCGGAACCCATCTTGTTTTGAGGATCACGAAGACTCGGAGTGATGCCTCCCTGACTTCCCTGTAAGAGCTGCAGCTTTCTCATTTCTGTTCTTCCCTTGCAGCACGATGGCGTTCATTCCTTGAGTCCTGCTGCACTCTTGGCTTGTGTGGGGTGGCACAAGAGGTCATTGTTTTCCCACCAGTGTCTGCCAAAGCCGCTTGCTGCCTGAGGCAAAGTTCGGATGCTTTTCAGGTTGGCACTCTGAGATCTCAGCTAGGGAATAGTCCTTGGGCAACAGCCATTGAACCAGAATCTTTCAGGAGATATTTCCAGTGCACAGCTACTGCTGGTTATTCAAATGTGAGCTACCTCCACTCCACTCTGCGGCTACCAAATCCAGCTTAATATGAGCAAAGATCCATCGTGACCATGTCTGTAAGGAGCCTAAATCCCTTTCCACTGTTGGGGGGGGGGGGATCCAAGGGAGAGCTTTCTCTTTCTCTAGGACTTGCTCACTTCTGTAAATACAAGAAGTGCTATAACCAGTGCAGGAAGAAGGAGCCTTTGATCAAATGCAGGTGAGGAGCTGCTCCAAAAGGGCCCCTCCAATGTATTTCTCACCTTGTGTACTTCTGAAGCTCAGCAGGGGCATTTCCCACTGCTCTTCATGTGGTGCTGAGTGTAGAGATGATTGTGCCCCTCTCGTGTTTGTTCTCCAGAGGGTAGCAGCTGTTTTCCAAAGCAGCTCAGAGCTCCCTGCAGCGTGGCCACACGTGTGGCAGTGTCCATGTCCTGCAGGAACTGCAGAGCTTTCTCAGGACCCCATGTCATCTCTCACCTGCTTCAGGTTCCGTGACCCCAGTAGGAAATGAGGCAGCTGTTCAGTCATTACTCTTTTTATTTTTTGCCCCCTCTTCTGTATTGTTCCTCCTTGTGTCCCTCTCAGCAGTCACAGGTAGCTTCTTTCTGCACAGGATGTTTCCTAACTGCTCTGGAAGGGCGGATCAGCTTTGAAATCTCCTGCTTTACACAAAACCAAATGTTCCAGCTCTCGCAGTAGCTGGGGTCAGATGCTAGAAGGACATGGGGAAGCAGATGTAGCTGAGTCTGAAATGTGAGTATGTGCTGATGTGGGGATGAGGACACATTTGGGAAGTAGTGGAGTCATTTTGACATGAGTTAAGCAAGGGCTGAGCAAGGCACTAAGGACTGAATTGAGGCGTTGGAGAATTTTTCCACCTCTGGATCAGAAGGGTCCTGGAGCATCAAAGGCAGCAGCTCAGCTCCAAGACAAAGAGCAGACGGAGGCATGGCTTGGAATTGCTCCTTGGCGCTCGATCTGAGAGGCTGTGCTTCTAGATGTGGCTTGGTGACTTCTGGAGGAGGCTTCAGCCGGAAGATAAGGACTCTGATGTGCTGGTAGAAGGGCTCTTCAGGGCAGCCACAGGGCAGAATTGCAGGCATGCTGTTCTTAACGGTGCCTTTCATATGTGATAGCCGCCTTTGTTCCTCTTGCTGCAAGTTGTCTTGTGTCCAGTGACCAGATGAATGTGGCATTATCCGCCCGGCTCTAGTTGCCCTTTGTGTATGTTGCAGCAGTTTGCTGTCACATGCTGGAGCATTAGGAAAAGTTGGCTTAATGTTTTGGGCAGAGTATCAGAAGTGGTTTGAGCCAAGTGCTTTCCCATCTCCTTTGGTAAGGAAACTACGTGCAATCTCACGCATGAAGTCAGGGCTGTCAGACCTTGTAACAGGACTTGAAAATAAGCCAAGAGTGGTGAACTGTGCGTGGACTGGTTGGGAGGAGACTGTACAACTCCTGCTGCGTTTAGAGAGAGACCGACGGAGGATGAATGCAGAAAACACCTCTGAGTTTGGATGTCTGTCTTGCTTCTGAGGAGGGCCACCCGCCAGTGCTGTCAGCAGCCTCAGGTAGGACTGACTCGGGTCTTTCTGGTGGTTATCAACAGTTGGTGCTTGTCGAGGTTCTGCTGGCGTGCTGCCGTAGCAAGCCCAGCTTGAAGCCCTTAGCTCACCCTTCCTCCTGCTGGAGCTTCCCTCAGTGGTTGCGCTGGTTCCGCCGGAAGAATCGCTGTTCTTCAAACCAGAATCTGAACGGACCCAATCGTAAAGGACAAACTGTGCTTCAGAGGGCTTCGTACTGCCTGCAGAAACAGTGGGGTGGGCATCCCTGTAGGGGGTGTATGGGCACACAGGGCTATTACAAACCAGGGGTGGAAGGATTGGAAGCTTCTTGGTTTGCTGCGAGATGAACGATAACGTAGGACCAAAGCCTGACTGCTCTCCCATGCTTTTGTCATTGCTGGAGGACAGACCCTTTCTCCACATCTTTGATCCAAGCCTGCATTTCTGCTGTCACAATGTATTGAGAAGCTTCCGTGCAGGGTAACCTTAGGACAGCGTTCCCTTCGCTTTCCTGAAGGGCAGTGGGGAAGGGAGTACATATGACCACAAGTTCAGATGGCTTTTGGAGGATAAATTTTTGTCTCAGACGAATGAGGTGATGAAAATATATTTCTGGATTTCACATGCAGTACCTCGCTATGTAAATGAACCTTTGTGTTTGTATTTTACTGCAGTTGAAGGTTATTTTTGCACCTCTAAAGTAGTACTCTAAAGGCCAGCTTCCCTCTCTGCTGCAGCCTTTTATGCCACAGGAGCTAGATTTGCATGCTCACCACCTGACAAATTACATGATATAGCACAGGGAGCCTTTTGTAGGTGAAGATTAAAGACTGGAATATGCCCTTGCTAAATTCTAAGGTTGGGAAGCTTGAGCAGAGAGCGGCTGCAATAACAGCTTGATTCTCATAATCCAGGGGCATGAAACAAACCCTCCTGGTGATATATAGGGAAACAAACTTGCTGGAGGCAGTGTGGCTGCAGCTTAGTGTAGGGAGTTTGGGGAAGTGCTTTGTATCTGGGATCATCAAGCTGCTGGCAGGGGAGCATGTAATTGAATCCTTCCTGGGAAGCAGACGGTCTGTGCCTGGAGTTGTGCTCCAGTGCCCACTCGCAGCTGAAGCAAACCCTCCTGTAGGTGAATCCTGCAGCAGGCGTTGGCTGAAGAACTCAGGCAGTCTGTGCTTGGGTGTGAAACCAGCCAAGGGACTTGAACACAAGTCTCTATTTAAGGACGATTACCTTTCTGAGTGAAAAGGTGTAACTGGATGAGGATGCTTTCAAAGGCAGATAATAAATACCTAAATCCCGTGCAGTACAGCAGGTGGATGGACCTGGGCTCTCTCTGCTTTTCTAGCCCTTAGGTATTATTTTCTCCTTGTCCGGTTTCAGTGGGTACTTTAAAAGGGAATACTGCTTGTCTTCTTGCCACGATCAGCACATTGGCTGAATTGCATAAGCAACTTATCCCCAAAATATACACGTCCTGAGACAGCCACTGGTCACTGGCCAGCAGTGGTTCTGGCCTCTCCTCTCAACCCTGGGCACCTTGAGTTGAAACCCCAAAAAGTAAAACCCGGGGAACCCTCTGTGCACCTCAGCGGTCAAAAGGAGTGAGGTCACTCCTTCCATCCTACAAGTGTTCTTCTGCCTGCAGCTTTCGGGGCAGGCTGCCTTGCAAACTCTGAGATGTCTCTTTCAAGATGTTCCTCATCTTCTGTCCGTGCGCCGTTCCCCTTGCTCCTTTCCTTCTCTTCCTTCCCTGGCAGCTCTCTTGTATTTCAGAGTCTTTCTCCATCGTCTTGAGGATGAATGGGTGGCTGTGATTTCTGTGCAACAGGAGCTCCTTTGTGAGCCCTGGAGCTGGGTCTGGGGCGCTTTGTTCCAGCTGCACCCAGCACGTGGCACAAACTTCTCCGAGCCGCCTCTCTGCATTCAGCAGGAATGGCAGTGGAGGTCAAGCTGGGACACGGGAGAAGTGATCTCCAGGGGAGGAAGGAGCAGAGGGAAGGCTGTTGAATTTGTAAATTCCCTTTCAGGGTTATGCGACCGTGTCCAGTCCCTCTTGCAGGATCTGTTAACTGTCTTACACCAGCTTCTCCTATGAATGCAGCATGTCCTGTCTCTTCTGAGGTTTCTCTCCAGCCTTACAACTTCAGATGTTTGTGCACACCAACAGAACGCAGCCTGACCTGCAGTTCTTCCCAGCGGGTGCTGCCGGCGCTCCCGGCCTGCGCTGGGCACAGGGCAGGTGAGGCTTTGCAGTGATGCCTGCCCTCGGCGGCTGCAGCCACAGAACTCGTGGGATATGTACCCATGCAAGATGATCAACAACTACTTCATTGTCCTGGAATCCTGAACTCATAGGATCCGGAACAAAATAAGCCCCAGCATCACTTGACACCAGTGAGCAGCGAGGTCTGCCGGCGCGCTGCCCTGGCAGTTAACCTCCGCTCAGGCTTTTGCTGTTCCTGACTCAGCTGCCAACCCAGCAAGCTGCTCTCTGCGTTTCTGTGGAGTAAACAGATGCCTGCGAGGGACTGGCTGGCGCTCGCAGGGCGCGTGAGACCCCGGGATCTGCCTGGCGTGCGAGGATGAATGGCTGATTCAGGCCCTTCCTGCCTCATTTCTGGTGTGGGGACGCACCACAAAACCAGATGTGTTAATGCTTGGAAATGACCTGGTCAAGCCTAGTGCTGGAAAGGATGCTGGGGGGAAGGCGCCTGATTTCACTATTGTTGCTAATAGCTGCTTCTTGTTAAAGATAAGCGGAATTGATTAGTTCACTTTGCCTCGCTCAGTGAGATGAGCGTTCCCTTGCCAGCTCCCGAGAGCTGCAAGCCGAGGGGTTTCCTCTTCGTGTCCAGATATCCCCCTTATATTTCAGAGCCACGTTATTGGGGCGCTTTGTTTTATTGCTCCTCTGCAGTGTGCTTTTATTTGTCCTCCAACCAAAGCGTTTATGGCGGTAAATAGAAGCGGTTAAAATCTGCAAACCGCCGCAGACAGGTACGTAGGGATCCCAGATCCACGCAAGCTGCGTTTCCTTGTTTTCTAACCTTTGCTTTTGCAGCTCAGCACGTGTGTAACCTGGCCGAGGTGAGTACACATGTCGGTGCACACACCTGGCAATTGGGACTGGTCAATTATTGATGATTTACCTGATACTGAGGACGTTAGCGCAGCGGTAACCGAGTAACAGCGTCGCGTTTCTGGGACAGCCGCTCGTGCACGCAGCTCTCTGCATTAGCATTCTGTGTTCAGTGCTTAGCTTGCAGCAGAGAGCCTTTCTGACGGAGCTTTTTATTGCATAAACTGTTTATTTCTCTCCCCCGAGTAAGGAGGAGAGGTTAAACTCGGAAACCACGAGGGAGGAAGGCATTGTTGTTTTTGGGGAGCAGCTTTTGGAACTTGCAGGTTGATTGCAGTCCAGAAGTTTTTCCCACCCTGCAGCTCGTGCCAAGAGCAGGGAGCGCTGCTCTAAATAACACTTTGGCCTTTATGGAAATGTATCAGATGTTCCAGGAGCTCCGTCCCTGCTTCTCCTACCTCGCTTGCTCTCTCTGCAGGATATAGTTAGCACTTGTCTTAGCCTTATATAGCAAGGCCTGATAGTTAGTGTTAACAGGAATAAAACAACACGGAGAGCTGCCAGATTGCATAAATCAGGCCAGTGTTTGGAATTTCATAAATGCCACGACTTTGGGTACAAGTTGAGTACGCGGAACAATACGGAACTGTTCTCTCTTTATCTCTCCCTCCCTCGCTGAGGGAGGGCAGGGGGAGAGCTGGAATTTCGCAGCTTCTTCCATGTTTTTAACTTTTTTTTTTTTTTTTTCCATTCTCTGCTTTCATCCCCCTGAAGACCACAGGAGGAGCAGCGGCGCCCGCAGCCAGGACTCTACGGACGCCCAGGACATCCAGGTTCCGGAGCAGTTTTCGGGGTTGCTTCACGGTTCTTCCCCCATCTGTGAAATAAGCGAGGACCCTTTCAGGCTCGTTTCCTCCGCGGAGAAGGGAGGCGTGGAAGCAGCGAGCCACCCACCTGCTATGCAGCTGGAGGATGCTGATTTACCTACCTCCGCATCAGCACCGACCGGCTCTCCAGACCAAAACCAGAAAGCAATCTACGCAACCGTCCAACACACGCACGTCAACCGGGCGGATCCTGAGACTGTAGGCACGCCCCACGTGCTCCAGCACCCCGGCGGTGCCGAGGGCGAGGGGGACAGAGGTGGTGCTGCGGGCAGAGCCCACCCGGGGAGCAAGCCCAAAGCCGAGCTCAAGCTCAGCCGCAGCTTGTCCAAATCGGACTCCGACCTCCTGACCTGCTCCCCAACAGAGGACGATGCCATGGGGAGCCGGAGCGAATCGCTCTCCAACTGCAGCACCGGGAAGAAGAGGCTGGAGAAGTCGCCTTCCTTTGCTTCGGAGTGGGATGAGGTAAGGCTGAGCTTGCTGGAGAGCTGCTGTGCCAGGGATGAATCTGTGCAGCGTGAGCTCCTCTCCGCTGCCTTGGCCTTCAGAGGGGGTCCTGGATGGTTTGTGTTGCTTTTACTAGCTCACATCTCATTTTCCACAGGGAAATGCTGTGTTGTAAGTGGTTAAACTTCTCTTCTGGCGTTTAAAACCTTAATTGGAGCGGGGAGAAGCAGAACTGCGAGGAGTTGGGGGCTTTTCTAAGGTTTTAAGTTACTTAAACGTAGGGCTTGATTTCTTGTAGGCAAGCCAGATAAGTTTAACACCCCCAGAATGGGGGAGTGTTGATAATTGTGATCCTCGTGAATTCGTGCTGACCCCCTCTTCCCAATTCTTCCCCTTTAGACCCCCAGAATTTAGAGCGGAGGTTTTGTGTCTGGGTCCCTGCTGCTGGGGCTGAGCTGTGTCCTGGGCTTACAGAGTTGGAGAGCAGAGAGTAATTGAGCTGTTTAATGTATGTAATAGCTCCTACTTCACATGGTTATTTTGGAGGCTTGTTAGAAGGCACTTTATTGTAGTCTGGGAGGCCTATGGATAGTTAAATATTTCATGCTCAGAAAGTTGGCCCTAGTGAACCACTCGGGCGAGATTAAGTGTCCCTCTGAAATCCAGCACCGCAGCATTACTGAAACATTCTTTGGAGATGATTCTCTGCTGGTAGAGCAGCGGCGCTGCGGAAGAGATAAGCTCACATGAACCACTCTTTGTACACTGAAGGGAAATACATGGCCCCGGCGTGTGCTGGGGGTCAGGGCTGTGTGTGCCGGGCTCGTGGCGGTGGGGGATGGCTGCCCCGTGGGATGGCTGTGCCCCCTGCCTGCCCCTCGTGTGCTGACAGAGGCTCAGCTGCCTCTCTGATCCCAACCCTGCGATCAAATCACGTTTGGTGGAAGATGGGGGTATTCCACCATGACAAAAGCAAAGTGGGAATCGTTCCTCGGCGCGAGCCCACCCTTCAGTCCACGCGCTTTCTCCCCCTGACGTGTCTCCAAACCCGTATTTTCCTCTGCAGGTGTTTGGATTGCAGAGGCTTTGCTGCTAATTAGCTGGGTTCGTTGCACCGCAGCTGTTAGCGAAAGGTCCTGTAACGGAAGGCACTTCTGAAAGGAGCAGAGAGCTTTCCCTGCGCTTTCCATGCCTCACCAAACTGTTTACAGCACATGTTGAAAGGGAAAGGAGCCTCTGGCTTTGCAGTGCTGCACGGCTTTGCTGGTAGCAGGGGTCAGAGCTCAGCGTGCCTGGGCTTCCGCTGCTGGGAGAGCGGAGCCTGCAAATCTGCTTCCCTGCTTGTAAACAGAAAGCGTCGCTTCCAGCCCGTGCCGCCTAACGAGCCACAGGAGGGAAAGCTGCTTTTCCTTCCCGCCGTGTTTAGGTGAGGAAATTTAGAAAGAATGTGAAAAATTCCCATCTGTCTGCAGTGGAGTGGGTCAAATGTGAAAATATTCGTGCGATCAAAACCTGATGGTTTTACATGTTTTCCCACTTTCTGGTGTAATTTGAACACCTCGCGGAGCCGCTTTGTAGCAGCAGCCTGTGGCTAGATTTGCCCTGGGTTCTCCCAGCTATCACACACCTCCTCGAGTGATCCCGGACGAGTCTCCCTCCTCTCTGCCTCAGTTTCCCCATCTGTGAGATGGGAAGAATATCCTGGCCCCCGCTGAAAAACGCTGTGCTAAGCTGAACATAACAAGCGAGACAAGCCAGCAGCTGGTGATTCATCGCCTTTCACTTGCTTTGCTCTTCAGTACCTAAAGGCTCCGTGCAGAAGCGTGCACGGCCTCGCTCTGCCTCCTGGTGCACGTGCAGCACTTGCACTCAGTGATGCTGTTGGCAGGAGGGGCACGCTTCATGCAGCAGAGCAGGTTTTTGTATAGCACAGAAGGGAGCTGCTGCTCGTTGGTGATTCATGTGGCCAGGCCGCTTCTTGCTATAGAATATCGTGAGGTTCCTGTGGCTGGCGGTGAGAAGTGGTGGGCTTGCACCTGCGGGGAACGTTTGGGGTTTTGTTTTTTTTTTTGCAGTGATTTGTATGTGCAGAATGGGGCCGATCTGGCCGGTCATAATGGCAACAATGAGATTTAAACATAAGCAGAAGTGATGTTGCTGGAGGCTTAATTAGTTCCCTGAATGGGGTAATGCAGCTGCTCTGAGTTCAACGTGACTCGCAGCCTCGGAATTTCCCCGGCTAGCAAAACCTTGGAGCTGCTCTGCCTCTGTGTTCGGGGGAACAATGGCAGATTTATAGGAGTTGTTCTGTTCAGTTTGATAGTCTTTATGCAGGCAACCAAGGAGGAAAGCGATCCATGCAGAGCTGCAGCAAACAAGGAAGGGCTCTGCCCACAGCCAGCAATAGGTGTCTGCTCCGGGCGTGGGGGCACGGGGAGGGACCCGGCTGTGTCTGTGGACAGATGATCTGTGACAGAGCTGGCATTGCTCTGGGCCGTGGGTGAGCATGCACAGGGAGATCTGCTGCTCGGATGGAAGGGTCACAGCCCTGCAGCCGAGCGCTGCCAATGCCCTTTGTTGGAAGTGGGAGGTGGCGTGGCTTTGCCAGAAGGGTGGGCTGGGGAAGGAGTGATTCACTTGGCAGCACTCGGCCCCGCTCCCTGTTGCAGCGAGGAGCAGCTCCAAGGTCCTGGCCCGGCTCTCAGCTCCGTGCCGCAGAGGAGCACGCACCATGGCCCCAGATGCTGTAAGCAAGCAGAAAGATCAGCAAAGCAAACAGCGATGTATTGCCCAGGGAGCGGAGGAGGACTGAGGGAGGTGAGGACCAAAACGTGCTCCTTCTGCTGCCTGGGAAGTGAGGCTGGGGAGAGGAGCCATGTGCAACGCAGAGCACCGCCCTGCAGAGGTGCTGGAGTCCTGCCGAACTTGGCGGAGGGCTGAAGTGATGAATTTGTTTGGTGTAAGTGGCTCATGAATATTGAGCAGCTGCGAGATGAGCACGCAGCCGGCATCGCTCACCATGAATTTTGCATAGGAGAATAAACTGCGTTTGTGTTCCTGAAGGAGCAGGGCTCATCCCTGCTGCCAGCCTGCTCTGTGCATCCATCTGGGTCCGTTTGCAGGTGCTGCTGCAGGTGAGCACACCTGGCAGGGCTCGGTCCCAGGGGGGCTGAGCTGCTCTCCCCTGACCCATGAGCCTTCCTGGGTGAAAGGCAACGCGTGCACCTCTGACAGCAGCTCAACGAAGGCTGGGGGATGCACAAGAGCCGTGCTTTGTTCTGGGCCCATACAATCTGATGGCTTTCAGCCAGGCTGAGGTGTGAAATGATTCCTTCTCTCCTGCTGCAGTTCCGGATCCTTCTATTCCTCGGGCAGCTGAGCTCGGCTGTGCTGGAGGAGAGAGCCCGACCACGCTGCTGCTAAAGCTCATCAGGGAACTGCTCTGCTCCTTGGGGAAGCGGCTCCTGACAGCGAGAGCAATTAGTGCTGCTGCAGTGGCCCCGGGGGGCAGCGATGGCTGGAGA
The DNA here is from genome assembly GCF_002078875.1 of Numida meleagris. Taxonomy (NCBI): domain Eukaryota; kingdom Metazoa; phylum Chordata; class Aves; order Galliformes; family Numididae; genus Numida; species Numida meleagris. The sequence goes on along the minus strand of NC_034433.1, from coordinate 4,401,242 downwards.
GGAGCAGGGCTGTGCTCCCCACCCCCTGCCATGCTGCCAGGCTCCTAAAAGCAATATTTCAGGTATCTGGGAGATGCGTCCCACGCAGCGTTGCTTTTTGCAGGATGAGTGAAAGCCACTGAACACGCACACTGGATCAGTTGGGCTCTGTTTGTCCTGGAGGTCAGCTGAGCTGACCCGGTCGGCACGCAGACACAGCACCATGAGGTTGGAGGCGGATGGGACTGGAGGTATCGGTGAGACAAATGATTTGGGAACCCTTTTTGGGGGCAGGGCACGAGGCGTGCTGCTGAGAAGGAGCTGCAGACCTGGCTCCCCGCAGCCCCACGTCGCCTCTCCCAGCTCTCTGCCATCAAGTGAGCAGCTCCAGTGCTGAATTTGCGATGAACGGCTCAAAGGGTTCCAGCATCGGCTGCACAAAGCGAGGTGGCTGCTGTGTCTTCAGCTCTTTCAGGAAGATTAAGCCTGCTTCAGAAGAAGCTGGGGGAGCTGAATAAAACATGCTTTTTTTTTTTTTAAGCTTTTTAAAAAAAAAAAATGAAATGCTCAGTCCACCTCTTTTCTTCCCCCAAGTGAGTTAGCTGATGAATTAATGAATATTTTGTATCTAATTATGGCACTGGACGGCCGTCCTCATCTCCTGCAAGCGATTGCAGCCTGTGCTGTATGTTCCCTAGGAGTGAGCTGCACATCCCTGGTGCATTCTGCCGTGGGTTTGGAAGAGCTGGGGAGCACGATGGTCAAGGCTGTGCTGCAGCGGGGTGGCTTGAGGTGCTTGAGTTCCATTCACCTCGGCAGGACGGCTTGGCTGCTTAAGCACCCGGTGGAATTACTGCCTTAATTACACTCTTAGAGTTGAGGATTAGGAGTATTTGCATCAAGATGTGAAACTTTGAGGAAAGCTCTTGATGCCAAACCCGCCACTGCCTTAAAATACTCTCAGAAGTTGAAATTCAGAGCTGCACGCTGGTGTTGGAAGGAAATGCAAATCTTCCCCTCGCTGTTCAGGGGCAGAGCTGATATTTTGTGCCTGGTGAAACTGCATCCTGTAGAAGCTCAGGGTTTCTTGTTCTGACAAGCTCTCAGCTCACCTCCTGGGCTGCAGCTCCTGTGTGGCCAACGCTGTGGATCAGATACCGGGGTTTCAGGTGATGGATGCAGTTGGGAAATCCACGTGCTGGGCCCGTCCTTGCCCCTACCACCTACAGCTTGCAGGCTGTCCTGAGGCATCCCAGGATGGTCCTGCCTCCTTCCATCCTTGCCATCAGCCTACACCTCCTAAAAACTTGATGTATTCTTTGGGTTCTGGTGTTTAAACTTGAACTCGTGCCCTGGTTCTGAGCTGTAGGAATGGGCTGTTCCCAGCCCCAGGGCGCCTGTTGTGCTCCTCAGCCCACATCCCCTGCCTCGAGCTGGCTCCTTGCTCCTAAGGTTCCTTCCAGTCTTCCCTTGGCTCCTTTGTAATGTGTTGTGGTACTTTGGTTATGGGAAAAGAAGTGATATGCTCCGTGTTTTTATCCTGATCTCTGCTACTCTAAACAAATGTGTCCTTCAGGATCTCAGTTGTCTTAGTTAATGAGCTGATTATTCTATTGTCTCCAGGTCCCAACATTTCCTCTCCTTTTTCCTGTGCTAAGGTCAGGAATTCTTATCATCCTCAGTGCTGGACGTTTCTTTTCCCTTTGCCCCCAGTGGCAAGATTTCTTCCACCCTCATTACCCTTGTGAACACTTGTGTTTCCACAGTTCAAGTTTGCTGTAAACCAATGGAGAACAAAGCATTCTGAGCCAATGAAGCCAGCGTAGCAGCCTTGTCAGCTGGAGTTCTGGTCTGAAAGGCGAATGTAAAGACCAGGCATTCCTTGTTCAGTCTTTCTTTATATTCTCTTCCACTTTACAGAGCATCTCAGAGCCCTTCAGAAGTATTTTAACACAGTGTGTATGTATGCAGTCCTTCTGCAGCCTCTGAAGCTGGCTTGACCACGCTGTGCAGCACGCCTGTGCTGCAGGAACCTAACACGTTGCCTCTGGCCAGGAAACATAGCTGTGGGGATCTGAATTGCCCCAGTGTTCTTAAGGCATCTTTGCCTTTCTTACGGTGAGTTCAAAGTAGCCAGCATGCAGCCGTCCCATTTTCCTGAGCGCACGCGTTGTCTCGTTTGGTGTCCATCAGCTTTCTTGACATGGTGACATCCGACTTTGCTGCGGACTTCAATCAGAGATGCTGAGGGGGCTCTGAAACTGCCCACCCACGACACACTGCTTGTGAAATACAAGTGCACGCTGTGAATTCCTGGATTTGTAACTTCGGTGTTTGGACGAAAGCAGAGGCTGCAGGTGGGATGAAGCAGCAGTCCCTGATCTGGATCCAGAGGAGTTTCCCCGAGACCTGAGCTGGAAAATGCCTGCATTTATCGCTGAGTCCTGCAGGAACTGTGAGGTCCCTTCCACCCACCCCGTGCCTCCACGTGCAGCGATGAAACAGCAGTTCATAATATCAGTCATGTATGAACCAAAGACTTTTCTGGGAGAAAGCGCCTTAGATCATCTGTCCTTTGCATCAGCGGGATAAACAGCGGAGCAGGCAGGACCTAATTGCTCGTTAAGGCTGCACCTGTTGTATTGTCTCCCAGATGAATGTCTGCACGCAGGATCTCTCTGCTGCCTGCGAGTGCTCTCATTTTGAGCCTGCAGCGCGTTGGCTTTGCAGAAAGCCGCCTGCCTTTCCCTGGGGTTTGGCTCCTCTGTTGTTATCTGCGCTGTTGTCACGTCGAGCCTCAATTACTGCGATGGTGCCGAAGGTTTCGGGCTGCGCTGCCTCGCTTTGCTGGGCTGCAGGCTGTAAGATGTGGCTAATGAATGGGAAGCAGCACGTCAGATGCAACGGGCTTCATCTCACATTGCTGCTGGGGGCTTTTCACCACGTGTCGTCTCAGCTTGAAATGAGCAGCAGGAGGAGCTGGGCTGGAGCAAGGAGTGCCCTACCAGCAGCCTGGGAGGTGGGAAGGGGTCAGCTGGGAATGCTGTAGCCGTGCACTGGGTTTGAGGTTGGTGGTGGCAATGTAACGGGCGCTCATTTTGAGGTGCTCCCAAGGGCTGTGTTCAGCTCTTGGGTCATCCTGCCCTCCCCTGCTCAGGGTGCAACTGGTGCTGGAACCAGTGGCTCCACGCTGAGCTCCCCTGTGTGCCCGGACTGCTTGCTGCATCCCTCAAGAGATGATTTCACAAGTCAGCAATTAAAAAAAAAAAACAAAAAACAACAGAATTCCTAAATCCTGATAAAACTGCTCTTTCTTTTTCCTCCCAGCAACCCCCAAGTAGCCAGCTCTTGTTTACTAGCAACTCCATGCAGCAGCTGGGAGAGGCGGTGGTGCTGAGCTGGAAGCACCCTGCCCCGGGGCCGGTGTTGCCCGCTGACCCAACGCATCCTTATTATTTTGGTCTTTATTTCTTGCAGTGAATCTGTCGGGCTGTAACGAGGCTCACTGCTTTGCAATCAGGGGTGTGCTTGTTTCACTCAAAGGGGTTTTTTAAGCTGGAGAAGCAGCTGGTTGGGTTTTCTTCCCATTTTCAACCCAGCGTGCCCCCGTCCCTCTGTTGTAGGAGCTTGGAAATAATGAAGCCTTAACCCCTGACACTTGGTTGGAACTGCAGACATTTCAAATACTGATAACCCTTAAACCCAGCCCTGAGGAGCTTTTGGGAATAAAATTATGCTCGTGGAGCTGCTGCCTCGTCCGCTGAGGTTTAGCCCTGGGCAGCTTCGTACCATAGGTTATGAACTCCTTAATAATAAGGATTTATAATGGGAATCCTGATACATTCTTAATTATTCCTCTGCAGCAGGGTGTCATTAGGGTGCAGTGATACCATCGACAGCGGCCATTTGTGCGTCTTTATTTCATTACAGACTGATCTGAATCGCTCTGCTGCTCCGCGTTCCTGTGCTGTGCCGGGGTGCTGTGCCCAGGGAAGCTGCAGGACGGGGATTTGAAGCTGCCCATTTGGGAAGGAGCCTCAGGGGAAGCAGAAAGTCCTGACCCCACGCAGAGCTCAGAAAGAGATGGGCAACAGTGTGCAGCACCAGACAGCAAATCATGGGGGGAGCCGGGCCGGGGAGGGGAGCAGCAGGGCTTGGAGGAGACCCCCACTGCGCTGTGCAGTACAGTGATGGCACAGACAGTGCCCCATGGTAGCAGGAGAGCAAAGCTCCGTTACATCTCGTTCTGCTTATGTGTAACTGAGCAAGCCAGAAGTTGTTATGGGGATTTAGAGGGGAAACACTCGGTTGGAGCTGCTCGGTGCCCCGGCCTGAGCTCGGAACGCTTTGCTTTTTTTTCCAGGGTAAAAGCATCAGAAGTGCTCTCCTTTGTGCACTGAGGCGTGCGTGGGTTGTGATGGCGATGTTTGGCGTGCGAAAATGGGGACTGCAGGAAGCCTACATTCCCTCCCAGAGCCTCTGTGGGGCTCATGGCACGGCCGTGGGGCTCTGCTGGGGACGGAGCAGCACGGGCTTTGCCCATTCTCTGAGGGTGTGTGGGGGGAAGCTCTGCTCGGGGCCCATCGGGGGGAGCAGAGCTCCGCAGAAGCTGCTTACCCAGATGCTGACATGCCCATCTGTGTTATTTCTCTCCTCCCAGGGCAACCTTGCTGTGTCCTTGGGAATCACTGATGCTGCGCGCGGAGACCGAGCACAAAACTTGTGCTTCTGTATTGATGGTGAATCTAAGGGCTTTTCTGCTGTCGGTTTGTTTTTACATCCCCCCTTCCAGAGGGCTCCTGTAGCATACAGATGCCCCCAGACCGGGGTGAGAGCCAGGCTAGCAGAGCGCTGCCCGATGCTGTGCTTTCTGCATGAAGCTCCCTTTCCCTGCATGCAAATGAGCGGCTGCAGGCTGCTCGTACTGCATGAAGCCCTGCTTGATTCTGGTGACCAAATCCCCCTGGCCCTTGTTAGCCATCCTCTGTCTCTCTCAATGGACTTGCTGGCTCCAAACTTTAGTGGAGGGGAAAAAAGACGAATGAATATGGATCCCACCGTGCTTCCACCCATCAGGGCAGGGGGCAGAGCCCCATAGCATCAATGCTGGGTGAGCGGCGTCGTTTTTGCCCCCTGTGCTGCATGGCACCCTCTGCAGAGTGCTGTCCGAAGGGGATGTTGTGGGGCAGCACTTTGTCTCCTGCTCGCGTCCTGACCATTGCGTCCTTCTGCCTGGAGTGCTGAGGGGTGGGGGGATATTTGCAGGGCTCTGGGGTCGGGACGTCCTCTGCCTTGCAGGAGGACCAGCTCCAGCATCCAGCTCGGCTTCTATGCATCTTCTACAAACGAATGCCTTTTTCCCCCATTAATGAGAACTCAGCTGCTCGGGGTGGTTTGTTTTAAGATAGAGCTCTGTTTTGGAGTCAGTGGCCAGTTGCTATGTTTCCGTGGCTGCCTGCCTGCGTGGAAGCACTCACCACTTCCCAGCCCAAGGGTGATGCTCGGCCGCACCCAGCTCCTTTCTGGGGATATTTTTATTTTTCAGCAAGGCTTTAACAGATGTGCAAATCTGCCCGTGCACACAACCTCTGCAGCTTCTTCCATCGCACCCCTTGTTGTTTGGGTTTGCTGAAGCACTCCCTGCCCTCCTTTCTCCCGCAGCATTTTGGCTTTGCGTCGCTTTGCCTCCTTTCCTTGTAGGGTTTTTGCTCAGGGCTCGTGGGCCAAAGGAACTTCAGAGCGTGGATCCTGCTGCACCGCTCCGGATTAGGGGTAACGCGTGTGGTTGTGTGAATTTAGAACACAAAGGGATCTTGTGGCTTTATTTCTGTGGATGTAAAAGGAGGAAAGAAAAAAAACACGCAACCTGTTTGGAGACGGATGCGTGGCGCTTCAGTGGAAAAAAACAGGTTAAGCCAAAACAAATTGGAACTGAGCGTGCAGGCTAAAACCAAGCCTGAGCTGCGGCACTATATTTAAACACGGTATTTTTGTATTTAAATAATTAACCACTGGGAAAGAGCAGCCTAAAAAAACGGTAGCGTGTGTTGTTTGCAAGGTATCCTCCCTCCCATCCCCATCTCAGTGCCACGGAGTGCAGCTGAGGACCAGGGGTGGAGGACGAGGATGCGTCCCTCCCCTGTTTTTGTATCTTTGCAGCTTCTCTGCACCCAGATCCAGATGATCAGCCACGTGCTGATTTCTGGGCTGGCGTTGGGCTTGGGACAGCGGTGCTCTTTGTGGCACAGAGGGAGGGGGAAGCGGGATTGCTTTGTGAGTTGCAGCACTTCTGGCTGCAGCATTGCCCGCCTGGGGATGGACCCAGTGTTTAGCAAAGGATGAGCCCAGAACGTAATCCTCTGCCACGTGATTCTTCCGCTGCCATTCAGTGTTACAGAGCACGAGGCAATCCCCTGCTTTTGAGGAAACGTTGGTGGGCGTTTTAGTGCTGCGAGAGCACCCGCACCTTCAGCACGGAGCTGTCAGAGCCGGGGCTGTGCCTGGGAAGCGCCGACCCCTCCCGCGAGGAAGAGCGATCACTGAACCTGGGCAGCTCGTCCCGGCAGCCGCAGCTCAGCTGTGCTTTGAATCCAGCTGTGGAAATGACCGCAGGCGAGGAAGGAAGCAGATTTGTGGTGGTGTCAGCCCGTGGGGAGGGCGATGCTTCCAGCGTCCGCCGCAGCCTGGGCTCAGCAGCAGTGCTAAAGCAGGCGCTACCAAAGCCCTCGCTCTTATTTGGAGATGAGGTTTATTCTGCACCATCCCCTGTTTTCCTCCCGTATTTCACGGCCTTTATGTGCTGGTGGTACATAAGGGCGCCGTGAAATTTCAAGGCTTTGCTGAAGAGCTGCTTGAAGGGGCAAAAGCAATTAAAGCAGGTGGTTCTGGCCGCAAAAACGTGCATTGAGACCCTCAGGTCGCCCCTCTCAGTGACCTTCCCCCACAAACAGAGGGGGCAATCAGTGCTTTTCAGTTATTTGGTGTCATCTGCAGGCCCAAGCAGAAGCTCCCGCATCCCTCACACGTCCTTCAGGATCCGTCCCAAGCGATGAGAACTGGAAAAGCTCTTCAGAGCTGAGCTCGTGGAGCGGAGCGGGGCTGATGGAGTGGAGGTGAATGCCACAAATGCCTCCAGTGGAGGAGAAGAGTTAGCAGGCACGGTTGTGGTCAAAAGAAAAACTCAGCAAAATCCATTTTTTTCCTCTTAACCAGTTGCAGTTTAGCTGACCCCACACTTAGCAGCTTCGCAGCAACTCTGATTTATGGAAGAGCCTTTGGCTGAGATGGAAAACAAGATGATTATTTCTTTTGTTGCAGTTCTCAAAGCTGCACTTCTAGGACCTCCTTATTGTATTCATCCCCAGTGGGTGTAAATGGCTGGATGTGTTTTTATCCGAGGAAGGGGCTGGCCATGCGAGCGCTGCGAGCCGAACCGCCCTGCCCGCGTTTCATTCTGTGCTTGTCACTTAAGTGCCGCCTTTGTCCGCTTGGAATTGGGATATTTTTGCTTCTTACGTGGCCTCATTCTTTCTTACTGCATCCTTTTAAACTTGAGCTCCAAATCCCATTTCTTGTACAAGCAGCTTGCAGTTTCTGATGGAAGTTCTGAATGGCTTGTCTCGTGGAAGCCAAAGCCTTCACGTTCCGGGCTATCACATCCATTCTCCTTCATCATTTTTCACCTCCCATGGAAGCAGGGATCTGCCTGCTCGCCCCGCTGCTCTGTCAGTGACTCTGTTAGCTCTGTGTTGCCCTTTGGCAGCGTGTGCTGGACAAGAAGGGACTGTACTGCAGATCTGAGTTGGCAGGAGCCCCTGCAGATGTTTGCTGTTTGCTGTTTGCCCAGCCCTGAGCTCCCACTGCTATTGCTGGCACCTGGGGTGCAGGCAGCTGGGGAGCAGAGGGTCCAGGGCAACTCAGCCTCCATCCCCAAAACTGTCCTCAGAAAGACCAGGAAGAAAAAGTTGTGTAAGAGCTGAGGTTCATTTTGTTGCCCTCTGTCGCTGGTCTGAGCATCAGCTTTGCATTCAGCAGCGAGCCTCGCAGGAAAGCTTTCCTGGGAGCTTTCTGCTTGGGAATCTCTCTCTGGGGGCTCTTTATGTTTTTATTTTCTCCCTGGTAGTAGATCGGAGACAGAGGTAAGCGAGCAGACCTGAGCCTCTCCAGGGTCTCATTGCTCTCTGGAAAATAGTGGGCTTTAATTGTTTCATGTTTTCAGCTATTAAAAATTCGGAATTGACGTACTGAGCTGCGATTTAGCAAGTCTTGCACCTTAGCAGGATTAACCTGGTGGTTGTCACTGCCAGTTTCCCCAGGTTCCCGCTGACAACTTTCACACAACCTTACCTTTTTGTTTGCTTTGTTTTTTGCAAGTGCGGTCATTTATGTCCAGTTTTAAAGACACCGTTGCAGGCAGTGGTTTGTGCCGTGTCTTAATTGCATGAGGTTTGCCTCCATCCCGTGGTTTGCACAGAGCAGGGATGGAGTTGTCTCTTGCTCCCTCTCCTGGGTAGCTAAGGTGTTTGCCCCCACCACGTCGCTTTTGCAAACTTGATCTCTTTTCAGGCTCTTTCTGGGCAAGGGAGAGGCTGCGTGCTCCTCCTGCAGGGAGAGCTGAGGGCTTTGGGGATCCCATTCTTCTCCTGAGGTTTATGCTCCAGAGGGATGGGTTTCTTGCAGCTGATTATTTTCAGGCATGGGTAAGGTGTGGGAGGGGAGGCTCTGTAGCATCGCAGCTTCTCTGAGTCACCCACCTGTGAGAAGGGCTGTGCAGGCAGGGCCCTGTGGTCAGCGCTACCTTACCGGCCTTCCCTGGATCCCTCCAGCAGCCACGTGGTGGGCGAAACCCTGGGGGCTGCCTCCCCACGTTCCCGAGGCTCTGTCAGTAACGCAGCACGTGCTTGTTTTATTTGCAGATTGAGAAAATCATGAGCTCCATCGGCGAAGGCATCGACTTCTCCCAGGAGCAGCAGAGGATCTCAGGTAGCGTACCCGCTTCGTGTGTGCCTTTGTGTCCTCTCCCGGAGCACAGCCGTGTGCTGGCTGCTGCCTGCAGAGCCCTGTGACCCAGCCTTGGCTCCCACAGGGAAGGCTCCAGCACAGCTGAGCACATCTCCCCTTCCCTTTTGTCGGCGGCTTCCAGGACCTGGAGCGGCTCCTTGCAGCCGTTCCCTGCGGGTGGGGAGGGCTGGCTGCTGTGAGCGCCTGGGACGCGTTCTGTGCAGATCTGTGAGTTTGCAGCAATGAAGCCAGCTCCAGGCTGGGTGGCTCATTGCCCCCGCTCCCACAGCCCAATCACATCCCCACCAGTGTTTGCTTGATGTGTAGGAGGGAGATCAGTTCTGCACGTACCAAAAGATTCCGTTTGCAGCTGAGAGGTGTAAGGGCTCCAGCCGATACCCAGGGGGCAGAAAGCTCTGCTAACGCTGAACTCCTCCAGTTACTGTTCCCAACAGAGCCGCTAAGAAAGTTGGGCCAATTGCTTACAGCTCTCTCCTGCCTCTCCAAATACGTTTGTCTCGAGTTCCTGCTCTTCTCTGCTGGATAACAACAAAACTTTCTTTAAGCAGTCACTCTGAAACGGAGCCGCCGCGTGTTTGCCTGTTGGCTGGTCTCACCATCCCCACGACAAGCTCGCTTTTGTTTCTGCTGCATAATGCAGCAGCAAGATGCGCTTTTTTTTTGTTACGTAAGCATGGATCTGTCCCTTCAGATGTGAGCAGAGCTCTTGACAGCCCTCCACACCCGTGTGCTGTGTTCCGTAAGGCTCACAAAACGTTTTCAGCCCTCAGAGGATGGGATCGGGTTCTGTGCTTTGAGTTGTGTCGGAGTGACTGCAGTCAGCATTTTTTTATATCTACAGCAGCATTTTGTGTGTTTAAGAGTCCTGGATCTGTTGTGTGGATTACTTTTAGAGTCCCATACCCAGCGGAGGGGTCTGTTGCCCTTTCTTCCTCCGTGCTCAGGCCAAACAAAAGGGGAAGGAGTGTTTAATCTTCCAATGTCCCCATGCACCCAGGTGCCACCCCGACGTGACTCACACCAGGGCACAATAGGTGGCTTCAGCATCCACATCCCAGCTCTGTCAGCAGCCTGACGTGGCACTCGGCCACATGCAGTGCAGCACTGGGCGCTCCAGCCTTGAGTGAGCTGCTCCAGGGAGCGCCTAAAATTAGCCATCAGGAGGTCTGTCATCTGTACAGTGCCGTGGCACAGTTTTGTGTTGGATTAGGAGATGAAAAATATCCTGATTGCAGTCTCCTGAATGTCTTACAAGTCAGCACGGAGGTAAGCAAACCAGCCCTGTAATTAGGGTTAACATGGGCTTTAGGGTCAGTTTCCAGCTCTGGACAGACTCCCCCATAAAATGTGTTTGCTGGAATATTTTAAGGCCTCTTCCCCAGCTTTCCACCCGTGAAAATCCAGATGCCCTGTCATTGCTTCAAAGCAGATACGACTCGTCACGTTATTTTTTGGTACATCTCTTACCTCTGTGCTTCCATGACCTTGAAGCACACGGTTGTATTGGTTTTATTAATGGCGCGTGAGATGACGGGGCTGTGCCTTTTGTCTTTGCTGTCTGAGATTTCCACGAGCCAAGGTGAGGGAGGAATCCTGGTGTCATTTAGTGCATTGATTTTCCTCAAACAGAGCGGCGTTCTCCTCCAGCCATGTTATAACTCTTATCTCCGCAATGCAGCATCGGAGCGGCGGGAGATGATTCTGGGTTAAAACACTTTCATTTTCATAAATGTTGTAAGTAGAGGAGGCTGGGGTATGGGGAATAGAGCTGCTCGCCCTGAGTTTGGCTTCAGGATGCAGAGCTGCATTCAAGTTTATTGAAAAAATCTTCCTCCGCTGCTCCTGCAGCGACCTGCTGGCGTGTCCTGGCTCCGTGTGCCAAACAAGAGCCTGCTGCAGCTCTGCCTCCTCCCACCCAACGCTGGCAGTACTTTTGTCCCGTAATTTTTGTTCTTTCTTTCGAGGAAAGTGCATAGGAAGGGGAAGTGGGACTGGTGGAGGCTCTGATGTCAGTGGGGTGCCCCTGTCCCATGCACAGGCCGGGGAGCAGCCCAGCTCTTCCCAGCCAGCTGTCCAGCACTTCTACCCAGCCGAGCTGCCCCGCAGGATTCATTCTTCTCTCCCCAAGATGCAGCTCCACTCTGGGATGCAGCAGCTGGGCGAGGAACTTGTTCCTTCCGCTGCCTCCGGCGGAGCTGCGGGTTGTCAGCGTATGGAGTGAGTGCTGGGCTTCAAAGGAGGAGATAATTGCTTGGCTTTAATGGAGCCTTTGAAACGGGGCTGTTTGTAGTGAGACACGGCGTGCAGAGCTTGATTAAATGGATGCCGGTGAACTTTGCTGTCTGGGGACCGAGGGGGGCTGATGATCATGTGCTGCTCAAGGGTTTCAGAGAACCCGAGCCTTGAAAATGTTGACATAGGAAATGCTTTCCGCCGGTGAGGGCGGCTCAGAGCTGTGCTCTGGGACACTGACCACGTGCCACTGCGTGAGCAGCCAGGAGCTGCCCTGCCTGCCTGGGGCCGCAGCCTCCTCCAGATGCTCCTGGATCTCTTGGGGGGATCTTCCTTCCCAGCACCGCTGGGAGCAGGGCCGGGCAGGTGCCAGCTGCAGGTCAGCGTGGCTGTCGTGTGGCTGCGTTCTTCGGATGGGGTCAGTCTGCCACGCTCCCAGCTGTGGGTGATGCCAGGCTGTTCCAAGCTCAGCTGCAGGTCCTGCACTAAACAAGGCTGCCTGCGGCAGAGGAGCTTCCCCTGTACTTGATGAGTGAATTCCTCTCTCTGCCTTTAATCGGGAGCAAAGACAAAAGCAGAACTCAGCTTGTTTGTCTTCCTGGAGGACGCAGGAGAGCTGCACCACGAGGGACCGTGTCCTCCCGCATCTCTCACCTCCAAACTGCTCCGAGTGGGCAGCGTCTCCCGCTGATGAGATGCTAATACGCATCTGCAGATGCAGCTCACGCCTGCCAGAGTAAAGCTTATCTCGATCCATTTGTCACTTGGGCCTTTGCTTTGGTGAGGAGGGACCCCCATGCACTCCCAGCGGGGGGTTAACCCCTGCCTGCCCTAAATGCTGGTGAGGGTGAGGGCTTATGTCTCCCAGGGCCAAAGGGCTTTGCAGGGTTGCGACGCAGCGTGCGGGTTCTGGTCGAATCCTACAGCAACCGCTCAGCACCCAGCTTGCTGCCAAGCCCCCCCCCCTCCCCACCGTGGGCTGTAGCTGTCGCAGCGCGTGTGATTGATCGATATCATTAGTGAAGAGGTCTAACATGGAGGGGAGAGGAGGAGCTTGCACCTCAGCAAAAGCTGCCGCTGTGCAGGGTTGGCAGCAAAATGGACACCGGGCTCGGCGCAGGCAGAGCCGCGAGCTGCCCGCTCCTCGCGCAGCGTATCCCCACGGCTGAGCTGCCTCGTGCTCGGGGCGGGCTCCCTTGCATGCAGATCTGCAGCCGTGCTTTCCTTTCCCTCGCTGTGAACACGGGGTTGCTCTGCCAGCCCCTTGCCGTGAGGTCAAAGCGCTGCCCGCAGCCCGACCCTTCTGTTTTCTGGCATTGTTTCGCTTCTGCTGCTCAGGAGTTTGCTAGGGCTGTTCTCATGGATCGGATCGCCTCGCCAGCATGAGGGAAGCTGCAGGGAGCTTCCCAGCTGTGCTCTCATCTCCAAAATTGGATGGGTTTTGAGGGCCCTGGGGCTCCTGACTCTCGTTTTGTGCCTGGGATCGCTGATTTGCCTGTGGAGGCTCAGCGCCTTGTTTGGCAGCTGCTGCGGAGCTCAGTGCGCTTGGGTCTGTGCACACAAGCAGTTATCACACACAACTGCCTTGGATTTAGGAGAAGCAGGGGACCTTGGAGTTGTGCTGGGACGAGGCCCGGGCCCTGCTGTGCCCCTTGCAAATCCAGGCAAACTTCTGTGCCCCCAGTCCCTCTTCTGTAAAATGGCGTAACAGAACTGCCAGCCTGCTCCCAAACCTGTGCTGTGTAAACCCAATAACCCAGCAGGTTCAGCCCCTGATTTCCTGCTGGAACACGTAAGGAAGCCTTGCAGGTGTATTTCTCCAGCTGAGTCCTGATGTTGGGGTGGTGTAGGTGAGGGGGAAGGAGGTCCATCAGATGCGTGTTGGTAAATGCTTCTGGGATGACAGAGGATCAAGGAACAGCATCTCTTAAGGATATTGGATCCTTAACTCTTGTTTAAGGGTTTTTTTGGCCTGGGGAGAGAGGTTTGCATTCAGTCTGTCTGTGTGCACCTCTGTTTCGCAGTCACACGTCGTATTGAGCTCCAGCAGCCTGCTCCTGCTCACCCCTTCATTCCTCCCAGCCGTGGGGCGGGGGCTGCTGGCTTGGCAAAGCAAGCTGTGTGCTGCTGGCTGGGTCACAGGGCTTCAGGCAGCGTTCCTGTCCCCAGAACTGAGGGGCTGAGTGCGTTGTGCTCAGTGAATGAGCCTGATGCAGGCAGGAGGCGTGCTGCGTGGGCAGCAGTTATGTTCGGGGCTTGGTGAGTTACCTCTGCACTTGGCCCGAGACGTGAGAAACGTGCCCGGTGTTTGGCTGGACAAGAGGGGAAGAAATGTTAGCGACCTGCATTTGGCTAATGGATTTTACTTCCAGTAAAGTTGGGTGCCAGCTGTATTTCTTGCATCTGATAGCACTAATGGCTTCATCCTTCTCGCCTAATGCACTGCCTGAGCTCATAGCCCCCTCTGTAGGTGTAAGGACTTCCAGCTGCTCATCAGCCCCAGCTGTGGCAACAAACTCCTGCCTTGCTTCTTCTGCACCTTGTGTCTGTGTGCGGACAGCGCTTCCATCCAGGCTGGCTTGGTCTTGCAGCCTTTTATTCCCGGCGAAGCATGGCTGGGTGTCTTCAGAGCACACCAGGTTGTGCTGAGCTGCTTTCGTGAGCGCTTGGGGTGATGCTGTCCATCAGACATGCCCCGCTTACTCCTTCCTGAAGGAAATAGTGAGGTGTAAAGGGACCCCTCCGAGCCCACCGTGCCCCCGTCCCTTTTCTGTTTTCTTTGAGGTGTGCTTTGTCACCTGAGAAACGTTGCGAGGGGAACCAAATGGCTTGCCTTGCTTTTTTTCTGCAACTTTTAATCATTTCTAACTACATTCCGCGCACCGTTCCCCTTCCCCAGCGCCCCGTGTGGCCTTTTAAAGGCAGGATTCCCGAAATTTGGAGCGGGAGGAGAAGGAAGGAGCTGACTTGGCTGGGAAAGAGCAGTTTATTTTAACCAGGAGTTGTGACCAGGCTCTTGCTGGGGGCATGGAGGCTGGCAGTGATCTGCTCCCATGTCATCCTCGTGGCATGCACGTATCATAGACTTTTCTGGCTTTAGTCAGGGCTGTCTGGGGCATCTGTTCTCTTTCTCTTTGCACAGTTAACCCCTCCATTCCCCTCTCCAAACAGCCCCGTTCATTTTCCCTTGATTTGGAGTGGTTTTTAAACCAGGAAGCCTGCATTTGGCGTAACTGCAGATTTTCTCCTTTAAAAGCAGAAATGCGTTTATGAGTGTACAAAAGGTGAAGTAGAGTAAATAATATTTTTTTAAAGCGAATTCAGGTGCTCAGGGGAAGGAGCTGCTGTGGTTTCGTTCCCCCTGCCAATACCCCGACTGCCTCCAGAAATGCTGTACAGGCAGCAGGCAGTTTCCTCACCTCCCTCTCGATAAATTAATGCTCACGCAGCCACAAATCACTTGGAACCGTCAGAGCGGACCTGTAACATCATTTCTTTGAAAACCCGAGCCATGCAGTCCGTCACCGAGCAGACATGGAGAAGTCAGTCATTTCCACTGGAGAGCGATAAAGCTGCCGGCTCCCTCCCCTCTCCTGCGGCTTCTGGATGGAAAAGCTGGGAGGGGTAAGAGGATGGAGAGAAGGGAGGGACAGGCGATGCGAGAGCAGGAGACAGGACCGCGAGCGGAGCGGCGAGCGTGGAGCTGGCTGCCTTCAGACAAAGCCCTGCTGCAGCTCTGCGAGGACGCGCGGTCGCCGGCGAAGGGCCGTGGCTGCCGGGCTGCCTGCGTGCCGCGAGGAACCGCCGGGAGGGGAGGATGGAGAGCCCGGGCGAGCCAGAGCTTGGCACGGCAATTCCAGGTTTAGCTGCTGCCCTTCTGCACAGGCTGCGTTAGGGGAGGGACACGGCAGCCCTTTGTGATCTCCGCGTCTCTCGTGCTGCAGCGTGCACCGGGAGGGCTGGCCGGCTCTCCTGAACCCGGCTCGCCTGGAGCAGCAGGATCCCGTACCCCAAGCAGCTCCAGGCAGCGCCGTGAGCTCCGCGCCGTGCAGCCATTGCAGTGGGCGGGGGTGGAAGGACGGCTCGGAGGGTGCCACGCAGCTGCAGGTGACCTGAAGCTTGAAGCAAGAAAGCAAACTCGGTGTTGGGTGTTTTTTTTTTTTTTTTCTTTTCTTGATCATCTTTTTGTTTTCGTATACCCTTGAAACACGGACGTGCTAAGCAGCCTGAAGAAAATCCTCCTGTCTTGCATAGCAAATGCCCTGGTGAAAAGGAGATCTCTGAACTTTTCTTGTCATCTCTTAAGCTTCTGCAGAGGAGAGTAACAAGTCCCTGGACTCTATTCCTAGGGGTGAGGGAAGCTTGTCTGTACAGCCGCTGCGGGCTGTGAGAAAGATCCTCATTTTACCAAAGGCTGCCAGGAGCTGCTGGGGCACGTCTCGGACTTGAGCTGCTGCAGGAAGAGCAGAGGGTGTGCTCGCACTTGGTCTCTTTTTGTTTGGACGTGGGTTGGAAGCAAGGAGCTGAAATGCCTCGTTCTCCAGAGCTGCTGCCCCTTTGAGCCAGGCTGAGCTGAAGCGCCGCGCTCAGCTGAAGATCATGAAGGAAGGGCAAACACAAGCGTGCACCAAGCAGCTGGCAGCACTGGGTGCACTGGTTCCTCTGTCTCCCTGGCTGCCAGCCCAAGCAGCGGCGTAGTCGTGCTCTGCCAGCCCGGCGCGAGCAGCGTGCCCAGGTGCCACGCATCCGGATAGGCGGTGACATGACAGTGCCGGGACCCTCGGACTCATGCTCGGGGTCGCTCGCTCCTCTGCTTCTCCTAAGGCAGTAACGGAGAGAAAAAGCCCTTACCATGGTTTGCCTCTTTCAGGACTGCTTGGGGAAAAAAAGTATAAGCCCTTCTTATCTTCTGCTGCAGTTTGTGTGCTTTCTTTGTCTTGCATGTCTTCCTGTGGACAGCTGCTCTAGTCTGGCTTCTGCTGCTTTCCCGAACCTCCGCCGTGTGTGTTCTGTGTCTCGGCTGCATGGAGATGCGTTTTCTCTCTAGCTGCTTTGTGCCTGCGACGTGCCCGGCCCTCCCTGCTGGCCCGCAGCGCCCGAAGCCGCGTGGAGCCGAGGAGCCGCGCAGCGCTGAGCGATCCTGAGCCGCCCTCGCAGCTGCGCCCGGCGGGGAGTGCTGGGGCCGAACGTTGGCCGCCCTCCGCCCGCCCCTTCCGATGAACCAAGGAGCGGACCCGCGTCCCCGTGGGGTTGGGCTTTGTGCGTTTGCCTGGCAAGGAACTCGCCCGAGCCCTGCAAGCAGCGCGTGTGATGCCCTGCTCCCAGGACGCTTTGCTCGGGCGCGGGGTTTCTCGCTCTGAGCGCTGACTGGGATACAATTAGAGCCGGAGCCTTTGGAGGCGCTGGAAGCTTGCTGTCCATGCTCTGTGCGCACAGGAGGAATTGTCTGCCAGCCCATTTATTGTACTCTGAGCATAATTTTTTGAGTTTCTTTATGGTAATGACTATGATGTGGCAATGCCATCTGTCTTCCTCAGAGTGCCGCTGCTACCGCCTTAACAGTTTTTCCCTTTTCAAGCGTCTGCCGATTCCTCTCTCGTCAGGTTCACGGATGCTGGAGCAGAGCGTCGGGGAGTGGCTGGAGTCCATCGGCCTGCAGCAGTACGAGAGTAAGCTGCTTTTGAACGGCTTTGATGATGTCCGCTTCCTGGTAAGTGCTGGGGTGGGACCCTCGGGCCCTAGCACGCGGCAGCCGATGTCGGGGTGCTGGGCCGGCCTCGGCTCGGGTCCTGCAGCCCTGCAGGGTGGGCCTGGGGCTGCACGGAAGGTCGGACCGAAGGAGGACGCGGGGTTGTGCTGGTTCCTCCCTCTGCTCCCTCGGTTCGGTTGCTAACAGTTTTGCGCTGATATAAATTTGTGTCTGCCGCCTGAAATCCTTGCTCCGTGATTTGCTTGAGAAGTGGGAACTGAAGTTTGTTCGCGCGCGAAGAAATGAGCGGGTGGGAGGACTCTGGTTGGAGCTGTCCTCGCCCTGAGCAGGGCGCTGAGGAGCTGCACCCAATCGCCTTGGCACTGTTGGCTCTGAAACCGAACGATGGGAGCAGCCTCGTGCTTCACGCCGCGGGGTTTTGTAGTAAGCAGCGTGCCGAAACGGGGCCGCGGTGCTGAGCTGGGGGACCTGGCGTGGGACCATGAGCTGGGAAGGGGGGGACGGCGCCTTCTGTGCGGGTTAAAGAAATGCCTTTGGGTTCTGCAAAAGGAATTGCTAAAGCTGGATGTAAGCCTGTGGACGGGCAACTGGGAGCTGCATTGGGAAGGGAGCGGGGGCATCTCTGGTGCTGTGGGTGCACAGAGAGGCAGCGTCCGGGGGGGGGGCATGTGCCCTGAGCAGCTGTGCTGGGGTAATGGGGCTGTGGGAACGCCAAGGGGAGAGGATGAGGGGATGTGGGGAGCTCCCCCACATTGGAAACCAGCAGCCATTGACTGGTGAAGGCGTGTGGGGCAGCTGGAGAAAGAAGGGAAGGCTTGGGATGCCCTGAGACGGTGCAACAGCTGGAAGTGAAATACTCCATATGGCCCCGTGTCGCTGATGGAACTTTGGCTTTCACCGTGCCAGCAATTAGCTGCTCTCATTGCAGCAATTAGCACCTTTCCCCAGCCAGCGTGCTGATAGCCCTCCGTGCAGAAGTTGAGTAACAAAGGAAAGGAGCTTTGTGTTTGCCCCCGGAGAAGCGGAGCTGGGCTTCAGGAGCAGTTCTTAGTGACTGTGCCCATCTGCAGTGATAGCAGCACTCGGTCACCGAGGATTTCCTCGCTCACACGGAGCTCGGCCCCTGCTCCTTCCTGGGGCTGGGTCGCTCTCCTTTGCTCATTCCTCTCCATTTTCAAAGATCGAACCATTGACCGAGGATTTCCTGCAGGCCCTGGCTGAGTTCCTCTTTGCTGCTTATCCTTTTTACTCTGGCACCCGTGTCAGATCTGCCTCTCACATCCCTTTATCTGAGTCCTAGGAACCCCAGCCCAACGCATGGAAGTTTAATTCTTCAAAATCCCCTCAGCAGTGTTCCTTCCCGTCGGCTTCTGATGCTGCAGGAGTAAAACCTTCAGATACCAGCAGGGAACAAGTCGTCCACTTGTTTTAATGCTGGTTTTGATGCTCTCTGATGAATTATTAAAGCTGCCCAATGCTGTGAGTGCTGAAGGATGCAGCTGCTGGCACCCACCGTGTCAGCTCATCTGTCCCGTTCCTTTTTAACGTCATCATTTCTTTCTTAACTGCCACTTTCGGTCTCTAATGAAGACTATTTCGAACAAAGTGGCATTATTTTCATGGGCTTGGCTTCTGTGAAAGGATCAGCCCCTGTTAGGGCCTGGAAGCACAAAGTTGGTAAGAGACAAACACTGGAGGGTGTGGAAGCTCGCCCTCAGCTTGCAGGGCCTTGCCCACGAGCTGCTGTACGAGCTCAGTGCTTCCCCTGGCAGCGAGCCTCGAGTTCTGCTGCAGTTTGGGGCTGCTTTGGTGACAGCAATGGCTGCGGCCAGGACTGACTCCTCACACATGCAGCCCTCTGCCCGCGCTGTTTGTCTGTGGAAGCTGGGATGAATACCAGCATTACTTGCAATACCCGTTGGTTCTGAGCGGTGTCAGTCTGCTCTTGTTAGGAATAGTCCCACTTTCGGAACTTGCAGAAACTGTGAGTGCATGTGAGTTGGTTAGCAGGCAGGAGCAAGCCAGCACCACCAGGGTAAGGAGGATGGGAGCACGGGTGCTAATGCATCAATGCAAGGAATGCATCCTGCCCGGCCACCTGCGTGCTGCAGGATCTGCAGGTGGGCTGGGTTAGCAGCACTGCCCTCGTGCTGTGCTGTGTTCCACTCCTAAGGCAGAGTTTGCCAGTCAAAAACTCTTGTTAAGTCTGCAAAACAGAACAGGGTGCTGCAGCGTTTGCTATGGGCACACGAGAGCATCTCGGCGACGCCGGCTGGATTCAGCCAAACGCAGAAACTCGAAGGGTTGTGAGTGGCTCAGGGTGAACAATCCTGATGGGCACTGACTGCAATTGGAGTGGATATCGCTGCCACAAGGCAGCGGGATTACGGAGACATCAGTTTGATGTGGTGTGAGAGCATCCTTGCCGACGTGCGTGCTTCTGAGAGGGACCTGAAGAGACATTTGTTGCAGACAGAATGTGATCTTTCTTCTCGACAGAGGGAAGAAATGGGCTGGATTGAAGTCACTTCATTTTCTAAAAGGCAAGAGTTCTTCCAGACGGTATCGTCTACAGACTGGAACTCTTCTGCTCCTGCAGGGGCTCTGTTGTGGTGTTCATGTGCAGCAGCTCCTTCCTCTCGTCCCCTCCATCGCTGCTGAGTGACCTTTGCTGCCAGCGCTGCTGCTCGGGGCGGTCCGGCCGTGACACCAAACTTCTGCTTTCGTTTGGAGAGCGGCCTGCTCGGCCAGCTGGAGATTTACAGCAAGAAAATGGAGGTGGTGCTTCAAATTATTCTCTGATTTGCAGCTTGCCGAAGCCCTCCTTAGAGGGGAAGGGGGGAAGCTGCCGGCTGCGTGTTGCTGGCAATGGCTGTGTTGTCCTTCCCAAAATACAGCCCTGCGAGTAGAACCGAGTCCTCAGCAGAAGCGTGTGCCAAGGGCCAGGGGTGGTGATGGAGCCAGGGTGCCCCAAGCCCCGGAGGGAGAGCTCCGTCCTCGCGTGGAGGAGCGCAGCCCCCCGCTGCCAGCAGCGCTTCCAGGGGCCCGCTGCCTCATCCCCCGCTGGAGGAGCAAACAGAAGGTCAGATGGCAAAGCCGCGGCAGCGAGCGAGCGGTGTCATCCGGAAAAACGGGCTATAAATCGATTTAATTGTCCTTGACTGGTAATGAACCGGAGGGGGGGGTGGCTGGAAGAGTGGGGGAAATGTCAGTGGAGCGTGAACCAAGAGGGCTCCCACATGCTGTGAGCAGCAGGAGCCCGCAGCAGGGCAGGGCCCCCGGGACCGGTGCGGGGCTGCGGGGTGCACGGAGCTTCCCAGTTCCCTGCTGGGACGGCTCCGTGCAGGCACTGCCCGCGCGGTGGCTGCAGAAACAGGGGGGGAAATGCTGCTCCCCGCGGTGCCGGCGATCCCGTGCATCCCGCAGATCCGATGCCTGGAGGAGCCTTCCCCTTCCCTGGGAGGCCGAGTGCTCAGTCCCGTGTTGGCTCCGTAGCTGAACTTCTTCTTCAGTCCGAAGGTTTTTTCATTCACAGAGGAGCAGGTAAAAGAACGTCAACCACTTCTCGTGGCTTGTTTTGATTGTTCAAGCCCGGATTCCCACGGAGCGTGCGGAAAGCGGCTCATGCTGATTCAATCAGACAGCATCAGAAACAGAAATCTGTTCTTGCGCAGTGCCCCGGGCTCCTCTGCTTTTCTTTTTTTTTTTTTTTTTTTTGTTGTTGTTTTTTTTTTTTTTTTTTGGTATTTATTTTTTTTCATAATTGGGGAGAAGTGGTCAAATTATGGCAGCGCTGGGAGAATGGGGTATTTTTACGGCTTAGGGGGCTCCCAAGCCCCGTTAGATGGCATTGTCTCCTGCTTATCACTGCCACCAATATGCTGGAAATGCATTGCAGTGCTGCGCCCCGGGCTGAGCGTGCTGCCCTGGATGAACGCCCCTAGGAGCAGAACGGGAGCCTTGTGCAGGGGTTTCTGCCACGGGCTCAAGTGGGAATCGGTTCATTCCATGAAGTGGTTTCTCCCCAGCGTGTCTCAGCTGCTGCCTGGGTGGCTGTGAGGGCCGTGCTTGGTCTTTGGGATGGTTTTTCAGTTTATCTCTGGAAAGTGCAGACATATTCACTCTGTGGCTGAACTCCCTGGTGGTTCCGGGGGGGTTTTGGGGAGCAAAGCGGGTGAAGCAGGGCCGGCAGTTTAGAGAATGCTTACATGTGATTCATTAGTAGCTCCGGGCCCAATAAACATTTAAAAAGCCATTAAAGTAGCGGTTAATTTTTTTTTCCCCTCTCAATAAAATTGCTCGGACTTGACAACCGTGACCGATTCCCTCCGCTGCCGCTGTCGCTTTGCCAGTGTGCGCGTGGAGGGGGGAGAAATTAAGCAAAAATGCAGTGGCTGTGCACTAATGGAGGATTCATTGCAGGAGCCCTTTCCGCAGTTGTTGCTTTGGGAAGTGCTGGGGCCTCGCTGGCGTGTCCTTAGCAAACCGAGTGCTTCTCATCCCCTCGTTTCCACTGACCTCCCTCAAACTGCAGCCACCAGTAAGGGCAGGGCAGACCCCATGGGGCCGGTGGCAGACACGTGTTCCTGTGGCCAAGTGCCGCTGTTGCACCCTTGGCTGTGAGCTGGGGCTGGGAGGTGCTGGTTTTGGGCTCAGGAGCGATGTAGGGCCGTGGAGCGGGGCTGGCTGACCCCGGGGCTGGAGGTGCTGGGCTCTCGCTGGGCAGTTCTGGGTCCCTTGGCCATGGTGCTTTGGGACCCTTGGCACTGATGCTCGGTGCTGATGCTGTGGGGTCCTGGGTGAAAAGCCCTACGGTGCAAACCGTGCACTTGTGTAGATGGAATGCAAGCTTGCTCCTAGGATGGGTTCGGCTATTAGCAGCATGAGCTGCTCTTGCCCTGTCCAACAAGATGTGAGAGCAGAGTGGTTTGCTCTGCGTGCAGCTCTGCTCAGCTCCTGGAGCCCTGAAGGGGCTCAGCCCAAACCTGCACCTCCCAAACACCGCCAGGAGGGAGGGCACTTGGTGCCAGCCACCACGGGCTTTGTGGGCAGCTCACTGCCAGCTGCAGTGCATTGTCAGCTCCCAGGAACACCCTCATAGCTCAGTTTTGCTGCCTTCCCTCACCCTCACTGCCCTTATATTTAACCCAGCAAGGAGAGCTCGGTGTGCGGGGTCGAGTCTCTGCGTGTTATCCCTGTTCAGGCTGAGTCTACAACACCATCTCCCACACCCAGGCTCACGTAAAGCAAAAGCAATGGCAGCAAAATCCTTGACAAGATACAAGCTGCCTTGAATTTATTGAGAAGGGGGAAAAAAAGAGAGCTTTGTGTGCGTTAATCTAAGAAAAATGGATGCTTTGGCTCGTCCAGCTGAAGGCACTCTGCTATGGATGTTTGCTAAAGCCTTCGTAGTCTGGAAAAGCTGTGTTTGGGTTTTGCATCTGTTGCTTTTAATAGCAAACACGTTCTGGTCCCAGTCTTCGCCGCAGTCCGTCGCCTGTCTGGAATACGTGGGTTGGTAACAAGGCAGCGCTTCTACGGTCGGTTGGGATTCATTGTGCTGCGCTGCTGGCTGGGGAGGACTGCGCGTCCTATATGGAACTTTCTTTGCCTTGGGCCCTTCCTTAGCTGGAACGAGAGAATGGACTGCAGCCAGGCTCTGGGTAAGAAGCAGCATCTGAAAATTGGGTAGTTAAGCTCCTGCAGAGTGCCCTGCTGGAGCAGAGATGCTGGCAGATTTCAGAGGTTCTGATTTTGGCACGCTCTGCTTTAGGGTCACCTAGCCCGCACTGCGCCGTGCGGCGTAACCCCTCTGACTGAGCTTTTTTCCTTTAATGAGGAACCTGGAGTCTTGCAGGCTGCTTAATTACAGCGCAGGATGCGAAGCGCCGTGTTCTGGAGCAGACCCCTGCTCCAATAGCTGGCTTTCTGCAGGCTCTGGGCAGGCAGGTGGGCACTGATGGATGGGGCCAGGCTGGATGGGCAGCCTGCTCTGGGGGGACACCCAGCCCACGGCTGGGGGCTGGAGGGGCTGTAACATCCCTTCCAACCCAACTGTTCCATGATTCTATGATCTTTAAGGACTGTTCCAACCCAACCATCCCATGGTTCTATAATCTTTAAGGTCCGTCCCAACCCAACCATTCTGTGATAACCTGGCGCCCAGACTGAGGATGGCACAGCGCTGTGTCCCATCCCGCCTCTTCCAGGGTGGAGCTGGGAGTAACAGAGAGGAGTGGGATGGAGAGGAGCGCAGGCAGAGCCCTGGCCCTGTGCACCCCGCGCTGCGCTCAGCCTGCAGCCTGCACAAGGTACAGCACTTGTCACAATGAATACGGTCTCAGCTCCATCTTCAGAAAGTTTTCATGATTCCAATTGGCATTTCTGAGCCAGGGAGGATCGGGCTAGCAGCAGAGAAGTCCTCGCAGGTCTCCTCCTCCTCTGCTGCAGGCGTTTGTCCTTGGAGGACCCAGACCTGGGTTCGGGGGGGCCAGGACCACGGTGCTGGGGAGGTGATGTCTGACTTGGGCACGGGGACCTTTGGCTGCTGGTAAAAACCAACCCACGACAAAAACCACCCTGTTTTGCGATCTCGTTTCTAAAATCCTCCTAACCCAGCAGTCCCTCTGCAATTTGTGGCTGAAACCCCGCTGCTCAGGGGGCTCCTGGTGCTGCAGGTGAGCCCCAGAGCATGGCACTGACCCCAGCCCTGGCTGGGAGGCAGGTGGCAGCGGGAGCACCGCGCTGAGGACCTCGGCTTTGTCTGCAGGGCGTGTTAAATGCACGCAGCCTGAGAACAAAGCTCAGCTGCTCTGCTGGCAAAGGTTAAAAGATCCTCGGCGTGTTTGCATTTAATTGTCTATTTTAGTGGCAGATTATTATTTTTTTTTTCATTGGAGATGAAATCCGGATGGGTTTAAAGGATGCTCCTCCGAGCAGAGCTCATGCACAATGGGCTGTAATGATGTATTCAGAGCTGCTATGCTTTGTCTATCCTTGTTAAGTACCCAGAGAATACAGACTGGCACTGAGAGAATTTAATGTGACACATAAAAATAAGGAGCGTTAGAGGAAGCCGTGATTCTGAGTGTTTAACTAGCTTGTAGCCTCGCTGCATGGCAAATGGTTTTCCTCAAAGATGTAAAAGGTGGGAGAACGCCTTTACCTCGCCCTGGGCACTAGAAAGGGGCAACCTGGAGAGGGCACGGGGCACGCTGGCACACAAGGGCGAATGGAGGCAGCATCGTGCCCGCTCGCTTCCATGGGGCTGGTGGCTACCACGGGTTTGCAGCACTCTGCTGCTCCCCGGCCACCCGCTGGTTTAATTTGCCACTGTCATTTGCTAAATAATTGTTTCTCTGCAATCTGGCCTCTGAGGGCAGCACCATTGCTTCGGGCAGCTCTTAGCACAGCGTTAATTCTATGGTTCCCCCAGCACTTATCTCAGCGGAGCAGCGGCTCTATGGGGGCAGAGCACTGATGCTGCACTTAAAGCGGGTGGTCCTGAGCGAGGTGGACGTGCTGAGCTACTGCAGGCAGTGCAGCGTGGGGAGGAATTCCAAACACTTGCTGCCCTTTGAAGAGGATAGCTACAAGTCCTACTCAGTCCCTTCCTGGAGCTCTGGCCGCTCTGTGTGCCCTTGCAGCAACCTCGTGCCCGACAGCCAATGTTAACGAGGTTCATCTTATAAAACCAAAATGTGGAGCAGCAGAGCGCTGTCAGCTCAGCCCTTCTCCTGCTCCTCTCCTGGGAGCAGAGGGAGGCAGTGCTGGGGGGGTCCGGGTGTGCCCCGCTGCGGTGCTGAGCTCGCTGGCTGCAGCGCTGCCATGAGATCGGCCGAGAGCCGTGGGGAGCTGAGCCCAGCCCAGGTACGGTGGTGGGATGGGGGGTGTGAGATGGGCTGCAGCAATGGGCAGTGTTTCTGGGGGTGGGCTGCCCCCTGAAGCGGGAGAAGGAGGAGAAATGTGACCTTCACGTGCTCTCCTGGATAGAAATTGCGTTTTCTCAGCGGCCCAGGAGGGAGGATACACGGAGCCCAGCGCCCCATATAGGCTCGGTGCATGGAGCAGGGCTGGGCATTACTCCGGCAGCTGGGGAAAGGTGTTGTTGGCTGTGCTTCAAGCACTGGTGATGGGGAGGCCGGCTTAATGGTGGCCTGAGACCCACTGGCTGGATGAGAGTGCTGTGCTGGGGGATGGCTGTGCTCTGCCTCACCGTGTGTTGGTACCACAGCTCCGTTGTGCCCCAGGTTGGTCCGTGGGCTGAGCTCCATCAGCGAGAGCCTCCTCCTCCCGGGCAGCCCCGGGGCTGCAGGGGTTCTGAGGGGCGGCTGCTGCCCTGCGCGTGGGCTCTGCTCCCATGTGCACCTTCCTGTCCTTGCAGGGCTGTAATGTCATGGAGGACCAGGACCTTCGGGACATTGGGATCGGAGACCCGCAGCACCGCCGGAAGCTCCTGCAAGCAGCTCGCTCGCTGCCAAAGGTGAGCGGGGCCGGGGCGCTGCCCAGCGTGGCTGTGAGACAGAGGAAGCAAGAGATTGAGCCTGGCGTTAATTGCAGACGCTGTATGCTTTGGGATCCCTGCCCCAGAGGCTTTAACCCCTTTCTGCTTTGTGCTGTTGTAGCTGAAGCCCCTGGGCTGCGATGGGAACAGCCAGCCATCCGTCCCCGCCTGGCTCGACTCGCTGGGGCTGCAGGATTACATCCAGTCCTTCCTCTCGAGCGGCTACAGCTCTATTGACACTGTGAAAAACCTCTGGGAGCTTGAAATAGTCAATGTGAGTGTTGCCTGCCTGTCCCCACAGCGCCGGGGTCCTGCCCGCAATCCCTGCAGGGAGCAGTGCTAAATGCAGACAGACTGCTGGAAAGGGGAAGCTTCGCTTTGTGCAGAGAGCAGAGAAGCTGTCCCTGGTGGCCCCTCGTGTCCAGAGATCGGCCACGGAGCTGTGAGGGGTCTGGAGCACAGTGGGGTTTTATGGGGAGCAGCTGAGGGAGCTGGGATGGCTCAGACTGGAGAAGAGGAGGTCGGGGGTGACCCTATGTCCAGAAAGGAGGTGGCAGTGAGGTGGAGATCGGCCTCTGCTCCCAGCTAACAGCGATGGGACAGGAGGTGATGGCACCAGGGGAGGGGGCAGGCTGGGTATGAGGAAAGATCTCTTTGAAAGAGCGGTGCTGCAGGGGCACTGGCTGCTGGGGAGCAGTGGGGCTCCATCCCTGGAGGGGTTTGGGAAATGTGGGGATGTGGCACTGAGGGACGTGGTTAGCGGGCATGGGTTGGGGTTGGACTTGGTGACCTCAGAGGTCTTTTCCAGCCTTAATGACCCCATGATGCCCTGGGAACTGCAGGCCCTGTGTTCCACAAACCACTGTGCATCTCCCCTGCGCTGGCACAAGTTCTCCAGCGTTGTCTCCTGTCCCACAGGTGCTGAAGGTGAACCTGCTGGGCCATCGGAAGAGGATCATCGCCTCGCTGGCCGACCGGCCCTACGAGGAGCCCCCGGCGAAGCCACCACGCTTCTCCCAGCTGAGAGTGAGTCCCTGCAGCGTCCCTGCTGCCCGCGGTGTCAGTGCAGAGTGCTCAGTGGTAGCTGCATTCTGCCCCAGGTTGCCTTCACGTCCACCCCTTTCATTCAAAGAACGAATTCCAGCTCTGCCGGGTACACTCTTCTCCTGGTTAACAGCTGACACCTCTGAGGGACCCAGAGCCCTGCAGAGCGTGCGTACCGATGGCTTTAGGGTGTGTGTCTGGCGGGGAGTGGGGCACAGTCAGCATTACTGTGCTTCTTTTGTGCCCAGGAAATTCTGCCTAGCAAAATCAATAAGAAAGATAAAAACCCTACCATGTCGATATTTAAGTTGAAAGTCCTTTGAAAGTAGGTGTCGGGAGTAATGAGTGTAGAGAGTGATCTTTGAAAATGGTATTGCTTTAAAAAAAAAAAAAAGTGAGAAAAAAGCTTGTTCCCTATTAGAACAAATGGCTTTGACCTGGAAGTTTGGGTCGCTGCTGGCTCTCAGATACTTGCTGGCCTGGGAGGAGAGTGCTGGAAGTGCTGAGGCTGTTGCACATCTGGTGCACGGAGGAGGAATTGTTCTGCAGTTCCCATGGACGCACCTTGGCTGCTGCTGGCAGAGATGCAGAGCTCAGTGCTCCCACTGTGAACACAGTGGAGCAGAACTCAGGCAGTCTGCTGCCTGCCTGGCTCTGGCTTGGCCAGCACTGACCTTGTGTCTGCTTCCTCCTCGTCTCTGCTGGTTTACATCGTGAGCACCCACATCAGAGAAACCTCACGGTTGCAGGAAAAGTCCACTCATCTCCGTGCAGCCACAACTCCGGAGCTCTTGGGCAGAGATGCAACAAATTACAGCACTGCTGAGCTCTGGCTGAGCCATGCAGCAGCAAACATTGCCCTTCACCAGGACCGATGTGCTCCAGCCAAAGCAGTCGATGAGTTTTGGGGCAGGGGGAGCCATAGGATGCCAGACCCTGGTGCTGGGGTTGGCTGAGAGGGGAGCGCTCAGAATCACTGTTGTTCCTATAAAGCTGCCATCTAGGAGCAAAAAGTGAGGATTCATGCTGCTGCTGCTGCACACAGAGCCTGGGGGCCAGGAGGGTACAAGCCTGCAGCTTCACCCCACCGCTCTGACCACAAGAGCACAGATGGGAGGGAGGCAGCTCCTCCCAAACATCCTCTTGAGATGATGGGACTGAAGGGAAAGCGGTAGTGGGGAGAGGAGTGCTTTGTGCAGCCTCAGCTGATTGATATGCTGGCTTGGAGGGGGGGGGGGCTGGAAAAGAGAATGGGCCATTTGCAGCACTTCCTGGTGCTGCAGCTGGTGCGTTCCAGCGCCCGGCTCTGACTGGGGAGCGGAAGGACGTCAATGGCAAATTAAGCAAGTCCGCTGAATAGGGCTAATGCGCGCTGCAGCTGCGAGCTCCGCGTGCTGCCTGCTTGGCACGTCCAGGCAGTGAGCGTTGCCTGCGGGAGGAGCCCGGCTGTCAGGCATCTGGGCTGAGCTCTCGCCGGGCAGCCGCGTCCTCAGCTCCAGGAGGGGCGGCTCAGAGCGCTGCGCTCAATGCGTTGGAGCCCATTGCACTCAGAACGCCCTGCGTGCCTGCTGCCCTCCTCAGACAGGGCAGGGCAAGGCAGACACCTGCCCAAAACGGTCCTGGAGCAAAGCAGGGACATTGAGTGGGAAATAACTAAGGTGAGTGAAGGCGGTGAGCCTGAAGGCTGCAGGGCAGGAGCTGACCCCAGTAGCCCAGCTCGTTGTACCCTTTGTGTTGGGCGCTGGGAGGAGCAGCCCACAGTGCCAGCTCCTGGTGTTCCTAGGGAGAAGTAATCCCAGCTGGAAACCAAGGCACGGGTTTGTGTTTGGGGCCACTCCTTCCTCACATCTTATGTGACTGCTCTGGCAGCAGCAGCTGCTCCAGCATCAGCTCTGCATCCTGTGTCCAGTGCCGGAGGGCGGCAGCAGCCTCTGAGCGGGGCTGGCAGAGCCAGAGGAGGAGTGCAGCATGGGCAGGGCTGTGGCACCGGCTAACTGGGATGGTTCTTGGTGTCTGCCTGTTCCAGTGCCAGGACTTGATGTCCCAGACGTCGTCGCCCCTGAGCCAGAACGACTCCTGCACGGGCAGATCCGCCGATCTCCTGCTGCCTGCTGGGGACACCGGGAAGAGGCAACACGAGCGCGGCAGCGAGCTGGCGGCGTACTCCAAAGTTGAGCGCTACAAAGCACAGGTCAGTGGGTGCTGCTGTGCATCCTGTGGGCCCCTCTGCACTACTCAGTGCAGGCACCCCCTAACTGAGAAGTGAGGATGAGGCTTCGAGAACAGGGAGCTGATGCCAGCAGGTTGCTTGTGCCCAGCTCACCTTGAAAATGGTGACTTGCACATCCATGGGCAGTGCCACCTCCTCCCAGCCTCTGTGAGGTCTGCCCATGGCCAACCTGTTGCATCACCCCACAGAGCCCTGCTAAGATCCATGCTGTGCCCTGGTGTGGACCCGCTGTGGCTTCACACCCACATTCCTTCCCCTTCCAGGAGGACCGTCGGGAGTCCAAGTTGACCCTGCGCCCTCCCAGCCTGGCTGCCCCCTACGCTCCAGTCCAAAACTGGCAGCACCAGCCAGAGAAGCTCATCTTCGAGTCCTGTGGGTACGAGGCCAATGTAAGTGGCTTTTGGCTTCTGCAGGTGGGGAGGGGGAGGAGGAGCAGGCTCCGGGCGTTGCACGTGCAGGTGTCACAGTCCTCCCTGCTCCTTGGGTGGCTTGTCCTTCTGCAGCCACAGCTGCTGGGTTGTGGTGCTGCTTTGGGGTTGGAAAGTTTCAAGCCTGAAGCCTTCGGGATGTCTGAGTGCTAACACATCCCCTCTTCCAAACAGTACCTGGGCTCCATGCTGATCAAGGATCTCCGAGGTACAGAGTCGACGCAGGATGCCTGTGCCAAGATGAGGGTACGGAGCCCATGGGACAGTCACAGCTGTGGTGGGTGACGTGGGGACGGAACAGGGGATGCTGGTGTAGCCGCAGTTCCCCACACCCTGCAGACAGGGCAGCGCGGGGAGTGCTATTGCTAGTGAGCTGATCCCTGTCCAGCACTTTTCCCTATAGTTTGAATGTCTGCGCAGTGGGAAAACTGGTGGTTTCACTGGGATAAAAACTTAAACTTCAGGTCCCCATCCCTTTCTGTCTGCTTCCTCTAGAAGCAGGTTTTCTTCCTCCTGGTCCAAGCCCCCAAAAGCCTGACATTACAGGGCCTGAGGGTCTTTCCTGGCCCCATCAGGACTGGGGGTGGTGAGGAAAGGAGCACTGATTCACAGCTGTTCACCTGAATGTTCTTGCTTCTAAAGAAATCCACAGAGCATATGAAGAAGATCCCGACCATAATACTGTCCATCACGTACAAGGGAGTGAAGTTCATTGATGCCTCTAACAAGGTGAGCTCAAAGTGCCTCAAAGCAGGTGTCTGGAGGGATATGGCTTGCAGTGCCACCTGCCCAAGGGGCTGCTGGTCACATCTGGTGGCTCCAGAAGCCATGGCTGGGTCCTGTGTAGCTGCTGGGAGCCATGGGGGAGCACCGGGGTGGTGATGGTTATCTGAATGGTGTAGGTTTGGCACGTGGGCTGCTTGTGTTGCCATTCATTCCTACCATGGGACAGAGCTAGGGCTGGTCTGGCTGGGAGAAACCCCTCCTGCCAGTCTCTGTTGTGCTCCCTGTCCCCAGCGTCACTTTGCACCACCGTTGTTTTCTGAGCATACTTATTGTCCCCAGAAGGGTGATGGGTATTTGTGGTTGTCTCCTACAGAATGTCATTGCTGAGCATGAGATCCGAAACATCTCCTGCGCTGCCCAGGACCCTGAGGATCTCTGCACGTTCGCCTACATCACCAAGGACCTGCAGACCAGCCACCACTACTGCCACGTCTTCAGCACTGTGGATGTGGTGAGTTGAGGGGGCTGGGGCTGCAGTGAGAGGTCTTGTCTATTTCTGCCCTAAAAGATTACTTTAGGAGTCTTGGCTCAAAATGCATTTACTTTGCAGCTCTGTTGACAAAGAGAATATTTGTCTGGCTTCATTGCTGCAATTTCCAGTGCTGAATAAACCAGGGCAGGAGATTTTCCCTCTTGGGGAATATTCTGTGAACAAAACCCTAATACGCTCTCAATTATGAGCAGTGTAATAGGCTGGTTTAGCAGCCTTTTAATTCACCGAGAGTGTGACAGCATTGCTTGCTTTTATTCCTGGGCAGAATCAGCTTTGCAAAACGTTCGGGCTCTTTCTCTTTACAATGCCAAACGGGTTGGAGCAGCCCATAGGTGGTGCCGGCTGCTGAGCGTGTGGGCTCTGTGCGATGCGAGGCAGCTCCCGTGCACTGACAGCTCTGTGTTCCCTGCATTCTCTCCGAAGAATCTGACCTATGAGATCATCCTCACCCTGGGGCAGGCGTTTGAGGTCGCCTACCAGCTGGCCCTCCAAGCTCAGAGAGCGAAGCCTCTGGGTGCTGCAGCGGGAGAAACCATTGAAACGAAATCTTCCAAACCGGTGCCTAAACCGCGAGCTGGCATGAGGAAATCCGCAGTACGTACAACGCGAGCCGGGTGCTGCGAGCTGGGGTTTCTCCTGGGCATGATATGCTTAAAGCTTCCCCTTCGTGGTGCAGAAGTCCCCATGCTCACGGGGTGCCTGTAGCGTCAGGCACCGCTGGTGCTGCAGTGCCCGTGGCTCTGTTTGCTGGCGGGCTTGCTGCATGCCGGGGCTTCCCCTGTGGGGTAGGGGCAGGCAGAGGTGGATGTAGCCTGAGTGGGTGGGGGGTTGGGTGCCCTGCTGGATCCAGCTCTGCCTCCACGTGCAAACTGCAGAGCCGCCAGTGGGTAACCTGCAGTTTGCAGCGTGGTAGTGCCCCCGTAGCCAAACTGAGCCTAGCTTGGAGCTGCTGAGGAGCAGGGACCTGCTGCATAAGCCATTGCTTTCCTTTAATGTCTCCTTTTGTCTGTGTTCTGCTTGCTCCCCCCGCTCAGGTGCCGCTCCCTCCTGACACCCGCTGTTGTTACTGTCACACCTGTACAACACACCGCCCCTCCTACCTGCCGCTGCAGTCTGTTAGTCCTGGAGCTAAGGTCTTTACCCTTCTTCCTGCCATCTTCCATCACCAACCAACCTGGGCTGCTGCCCTAGCTGCCACCGCTCTCCATGCCTCCCACCATGGCCCCATGTCCTCGCTGCTGCCTCCCCCCAGCTCATCCCAGGGCTCAAATTAACCCTGGGGACGCACTGCTCCTGGCTGCTGTTAATGTAGAGTGGCAGCTCCCAGCTAACTGCACTGCTCTTCCAAGTGTTGTTAACCTTCCCTTGGCATCCTGATTGAGGAGGACAGGATGAAAAAGCCTTGCTTGGTCAGAGAGAGCAAATCACATGGGAGCTCACCTGCCAGGAGCTGGCTCCCCCTCTTTCCCTCTGTTTTATTTTTGTAGTGCCATCTCTGTAGTGCTGAATTTTTCATGCTTGTTTGTGAAATGAGGTGAAGTTGTCGCTAACGGTAATAGGGGCTTGCAGGCCTGGCTCAGGAAGTCATCCCAGCCTGCTGGGCTGAGAGCTATGTTCGTAGAAATGTTTGAGCTGTGAAGGACTCAAACGCCTCTGCAGTGAGAGCTGCAGCCCTGCACACGTGCATGGTTTGGGTGACACGTAGAGTTTGATTCCGCACGCCATGGGGACGGGCATTAGCAGCCTCTCTGTGCTCTGAATTCCCATTTGCTCTTCCCCAACCTCGGGCTCCTGCAGGCACGTGTCAGCTAATGCGCTCTTCTCTCCTTCGTTTCCAGCTGGAGCCCCCTGAAGTGGACCAAGATTCCCAGTCTCATGCCAGTGTCTCGTGGGTCGTGGACCCCAAACAGGACTCCAAGCGGACCCTCAGCACTAAGTATGAGACCACTATCTTCTAAAGCAAACCAACCCCGTGTCCACCTATAGTCTAACCGTGCCTTTGCGATCTGATCTGTCTGCTGTTCTAAACTCCCTCTTCCTCCAGCTGCTCGCACTGAGCCCCGCGTAGGCACTACGTCAAAGGCAGCAGCACTTAAGAGACTGTAGACTTAAACGGCTTTTGTACCTGATCACTACTGAACACTGTGAATTCTCCTTACTCGGAAACAAGGGTAACACGCTGTTAGATCCCCGTGAGGTGGGAGGTGCAGAGGGGTGCAGGCTGGGGGCATCCGAGACGCAGAGCCAGGAAGCCGCCCGCTGTTTTCACGTCTTTCCCCTCGCTCTGGCACTGTGACTCCCTGGGGTGACGTGGCACTCCCCCAGGCCTTTTTTTCTATTTCACCTTCTTATCCTTGGACTGATGGAGACCTCTCGTCTCTGAGGTGCACGCACTCCCTCCTTCTAGCTCCTCTACTTCCCGACTGAGCCACGGCTGCACACTGTTCCAGTGAACTCACCCCTCTCCTTACTGTCACTCGAAATCGACACTAACCACTGTGATGCTGTCTGCAAATAACACCTTCACTAGATTTCCTCACGGGGACCCTGCCCACAGCCTCTCTCCTGGAAGCGTGGAGCAGAACAGCTGCTCTGCTGGGGGCAGGGCGTTGGGCTGGGTACCATTGTTCCCACTGTGAGCTCAGGCCATTCTTGAGGACGCCAGTGACCCTCGGGGGCTTTATGCCTGCATGCATTTCAGTCCCTTGTAGGGTGTACCCCCATAGTCCTACAGTCCTTCTGTTCGTGCTCACCAGACCACTGTGAGCTGTGGGTGTAGTTCTCACTTTGTAGATTGTAAAGAGGTTAAGCACTGAAAGGCACATGCTGCCAGCCCGTGCTGGGAAGGAGCGGTGGTTGAGCCATGCTGTTAGGGGGTAGAGCAGGCGGAGCTCTGCTGCGCTCAGTGCGTTTCCTGCAGCTTTACATTTTTGCCAGAGGGAGAGATGTGATTGAAATCAGTCTGCTGCTGACCAAAGCCTATTTTCAGTCTACGAAACGTTGCATGATGAGGGCTATAGGGATCTTGAAACATCTGTCGCCTTTCATCTGTGAGAGCAAGGATTTTGGTTAGAAATGGCCCCATGTCAGTGGAGACTTCAGCCTTCTCTGGCTCTTTCCCAAGTGCACATGTTTTTCCTCTGGGAGAACGTCCTTGTTTCTGTGTATCTCGGTAGAAGCCACTTTTAATTCCAGGATATGGCTGGAAATGGTTTGCATGGGATGCAGGGCACTTGGCACAGTCAGAGCAGAGCTGGGCAGCTCTGGGAATGCTGTGCAGTGGCCCTCATCACATGACTGCCCACACAGGCTGTCCCTGGGTCTGTTCCCACTTCCTTCTCTTGCATTTGCAAGGCTCAGAGATGAAGCAGAGGAGAAGGAGGGGGGTGGTTCAATAGCTGCCAGCACTGGAAAGCAGGGCTCCAGCCCAGTACTGTTTCTTCCCAGCTTGCTGTGTGTCCCAACAATGGAGCCGCTCTTTGCCTCGGTTTCCCTGTTTTCAGGATGGGGACGCACATACCTACCTACCTCTCAGGGGGTGAGCTCTGTCCCCAGAGCTGCTTGAGGGCCCTTTAGTGAAAGGCATTGCAACTTCCACACAGTGGCAGCAAACCCATTACAGTCAGCTTCACTCTTCAACAGACAGAGTATGGAGCTCTCAGTCCCAGAGCAAAGCTCTCTCAGACCCCAGCTCCTCGTGGGCAGCGGCTGTCAAACCGTTCCCAGGGAGGAGCTGAGCAGATGGGGCAGCATGAAGGGCTGTAGCTCACTGCTGTGCCTCACCGCGGGCTTTGCATCTCTGCCACATCCTCTGCAGCCCAGGCTTGGTGAGCTGGGGGTGACAGTGAGTGTATGTTAGAGACAAGAAGATAAGGGGACAGCACTTCTCACTCAGCTGTGAGGCATGTCTGCATGGGCACTGTGGGTGTATGCGGGGAGATGGTGCACTCAGGGCTCCGGTAACGCTCTGTTTGCAAAATAGTTTTCAGATTTCACCCCAAGTCATAGAATCATAGAATGGCCTGGGTTGAAAAGGATCTCAAAGATCATCGAGTTTCAACCCCCCCTGCTGAGTGCAGGGTCGCCAACCACTAGACCAGGCTGCCCAGAGCCACGTCCAGCCTGGCCTTGAATGCCTCCAGGGATGGGGCATCCACAACCTCCTTGGGCAACCTGTTCCAGTGCATCACCACCCTCTGTGTGAAAAACTTCCTCCTAATATCTAACCTGCATCTCCCCTGTCTCGGTTTGAAACCATTCCCCCTTGTCCTATCGCTGTCCACCCTTGTGAACAATCATTCCCCCTCCTGTTTATACGCTCCCTTCAAGTATTGGAAGGCCACAATGAGGTCTCCCCGGAGCCTTCTCTTCTCCAAGCTAAACAAGCCCAGTTCCCTCAACCTTTCCTCATAGGAGAGGTGCTCCAGCCTCTGATCATGTTGGTCGCCCTCCTCTGAACTCTTTCCAAGAGCTCCACATCTTTCTTGTGCTGGGTCCCCAGGCCTGGACACAGTACTGCAGATGGGGCCTCACAAGAGCCGAGTAGAGGGGGACCACCACCTCCCTCTCCCTGCTGACCACTCCTCTTTTAATCCAGCCCAGAACACAGTTGGCCCTCCAGGCTGCCAGCGCACACTGCTGGCTCATGTCCAGCTTCTCGTCCACCAGGACCCCCAAGTCCCTCTCTGCAGGGCTGCTCTCGAGGAGTTCTTCCCCCAGTCTGTATCAATAACTGGGATTGCCCCAGCCCAAGTGCAGCACCCTGCATTTGGCCTTGTTAAACCTCATTAGGTTCTCATGGGCCCACTTCTCCAGCCTGTCCAGGTCCCTCTGGATGGCTTCCCTTCCCTCCAGTGGATCGACTGCACCACTCAGCTTGGTGTCATCTGCAAACTTGCTGAGGGTGCACTCGATTCCATCGTCTATGTCATTGATAAAGATGTTGAAGAGCACTGGTCCCAAGACCGAGCCTTGGGGGACACCACTTGTGACCGGCCTCTGCCCTGACATAGAACCATGGATCAGAACCCTTTGGCTGCAACCAGCCAACCAGTTCTTAATCCATCGAACTGGTTCATCCATCCTTCAAATCCATACCTCTCCAATTTGGAGAGAAGGATGTGGTGAGGGACCCTTTCAAAGGCTTTGGAGAAGTCCAGGTAGATGACATCTGTCACCCTTCTCCCATCCACCGATGCCGTCACTCCACCATAGAAGGCCACCACATTGGTCAGGCAAGGTCTGCCCTTGGTGAAGCCAAGGTGATCCCTTCATGATCACCAGTTGCCATCAGAAGTGAACAGTCAGAACAGCAACCGTGAGTTGTTGACACCTGTTACTTAGGGGCTAGAACAAGCGTGCCCAAGTTCCTCCAGGGCCTTTGGGCTCCTGTTCCCCAGCCTTGTGGTGAAATCAGATGATTCAGCATCTTTATTGAGCTCTTCCTCAGGAATGGGTTTGATCTTTCAAATCCTTCATGGCTTATTGGCATTGAGTGGCAAACTGACTTCAAAACAAGGGCCAAGCTGGTAGGAATCCAAGTGGGAGGACTCGAGGGATTGCCTTAAAGCAAGGGAAGCAAAGCCCAGCCATGTACATGCAATTCACGTGTCAGGAAGCCCTTAACACAGAGCTGATGGTCACACTGCCATGCCCAGAATGCTGCAGTGTCTGCAGTGCTCCAGGTTTGGGTTGGATGCTCAGCGTCTTTCCAAGCTGTAAGAGTGCCCTGAGGGGTTTATATCCTTTGGAGAGAAACTGAGTTTGTGATAGCAGTGGTAGTTTGGCATTTACTGTGCAGCTGCCCACACGTATGCCTGCTCTCCGAGGCTCTGAGCTCTGCACTCCCCCTGCTTTCAGCTGGGATCTGTTGGTTCCTCTTGACAGCAGCTTGCTGGTGCATGTGCCTTTCTGAGGGTGACCCTACCCCAGCTGGGGTGGCAGGCAGCCCTGTCTAACTGCAAAGCTTCCTCTGCGTCCATAACCCTCACGGTTGTCTCATCTCCTGGCTGTACGCCTCATCTTTCCCAGCACTTGTGTTTGTATGACTCGGAAATCATTCATTCCATTATCTTCCTTTCTGTTTGCCTCTGAAAAGCTGAGCTCCGGGCAGCTGTCTCCTACCACGGAAATGTAGTAACGAGGCAGAGACCTAAGAAGCAGTGGCCTGCTGACACGAAGACCATCTCCATCTGGCACTGGTGTCTGCCTCTGAGGGTGTGCATGGCTGCTCAGTGAGGGCTCCCAAAGCAGAGGGGGAAAGGGATCCCAGCCACCAGCTGAGAAAAGCAGCTCTCCATTTCTAGCAAAGGAAAGTTGAGACTTCCGAGGCCGAGCGATGTCACGTTTTCTAGTCTGAGACAAACTGCTTTCAACCCGTTTCTTTTTTACACGTGAAATGATACAGAGCAAATCCAGTTCACAGTCTAAATGTAGCACTGCAGGTTTTTCTTGGTGAGGGGAAAAAAAAAAAAAAAGAAATTATTTACTGAGAATCTGCACAGTCCAGCAAGGAGTACAATAGAAAGTCTTACCGGTGGGAGTGGTGTGTGCATCTCTTACGGTACTTAAATATGCTTCAGTTCTGGGTGAACAGTAGAGAAACGCCAAATTCTTGGAAACAACTTCCTCCAGTGTGAGAAGCCTTGCAGGGTAAGTCTGCATCCTTTCTTTTCAAAGCCACTCCACGCTTTTATAGCAAATGGAAATCACTTAAGGAAAAGTCTGCGGAGGATCTTTCACCTCAGAGTGGCTGTGGCCAAGTATTTGCTGATGGTACAAAGCTTGCTTCCCTACAGAGAACTGTTGCATTGCAATACTTGACAATTCTATGGCAAGGACACAACTTCTTCCCATTTACGCACTGAATACCTGGGGAGGAGTCCCTTCTCCAGCCTCTTGTGCACCTGTCTTGTTTTTAAATGCAGTTATGCCCTGAAGGGTTGGGTGTTGTTTTTTAGGTTTTTTTTTTTTTTTTTTTTAAGCTTATTCAATTGTGATTTAGCACTTTTTTATACTAGCTCACTATTTAATCAGTGCAACGATTTTGGAAGACGAACAAAAGAGGAGTTAAATTTGGGGCATTCCAACAATCCATACCCGAGGATAAATCATATCAACCTGCGGATGGCTCAGCCCCAGCGTCCCCGCATGCTGCCCTCCCGGAGGTGTGCTGTCTGCTTACTTTTTCTTCGAGTTACCGCAGTATTTAACGGCAGTTTTGGCTGTGGCCGATGTGTTTTCACAGCACTGTTCCCCTGGAGGGACAGCTGTTAAGAGGGTGGTGATTTTTTAATTCTTCAGATGCAAAAATGTAGCGCAGCACGTTTGTTACAATCTCGGCAGGCATTGCAGTGGTCGGGGATGTGGTACCCTGCTGCTTTACTAGAATGATATGCCCTAATAATTTCTGTTTAACTCCGGTTGCTGCTGTATGTCAGGATTTCATTAGTCTCCCTAGCTGGTAAGATTAGGAGAGAAGTGAACCATAATCCCAAGGGCATAGACCTGTAAATGATTAGGAGGGGGAAGCGGAGATTTTTTTTTTTTTTTAACATTGATGAATTTAGGAAACCTAACATTCCTTGTTATGCGTATGTTGCAATTCATACTGGTGTAAGTGTAAATATTTGGTGTGTTGGCAACAAGTCTTTTTGGAGAGATTGCAAATTGAACCTCTGCTTGGGAGGAGGGACACCCTTCTGTGCTGAAAAAAAGGCATGAGCTTTTTGAAGGTTGGCTTGGAGGTGAAGTGGTGATGAAGACTCCAATCTTCAGGGGACTGGACGCTGTGACCCTGGTGGTTCTTTCCAGTCCTGTGTGTAATTCCATGGTTGTCTTTAGTGATCCAGCAGTTCTTTAGCCAGATACTCTTTCTCACTTCGTAGACAGCAGTTGTTTTGGCAGTGCATCTTCCCCTTTCATTTCAGTGGTTTTTTTTCGAGGTACTTGCATACTGGAGACTGATCCTGGACCGTGCTCACCAACTCCTAGTGCTTTGTTAGCCCACCCAATACGCAGTATTTTGGCTCTTCCTCCCTACAGGGTTTCACGGTATCTGGAGGAAAGTGCTCTACCTTTCTGGTGCTGATTTGAATCTAAATGCACTCACTGCCTGCCTGGGGAAAGGCGGTGCAGCCCTGGGTTTCGTTCCCCTTTTCAAGAACAGATTGTGTTTTACAGACTTTGAGTTGGACATGGCATGAGTCCAGGCTGAGAACTCAAGATAGATCAGCTGTTTTTGTCTTTTTTTTAGTAGAGGAGGGGATGAATTTTTATTTTCCAAATTGAAGCTGCTTTATCCTTTTTAATTTTGTATTTACAAAAAAAAAAAAAAAGAAAAAAAAAGTTAATCTTAGCTGTTTGAACTTGCTTTGGGATTTTTCTTTTTAGGAGAAAAAAATCACACAATTTTTGTGGGTATGTGCCTGTTTCCCTTCTGGGGAGAAGATAGGGCACCTTACAGGATGTGCCTCCAATGAAATGCGAGGTACCTCCACAGGGCTGCTGTGAGACACAGACCAGATGCCAAATAGTACTTCCAAACAACTTGTTCTGTGTGCAGCTGATGTGGGCTTAATTGCTTTAATGCTCCTTCCACCCCACTTCAGAAGCTTCTAGCAGCAGAACTTGCTTGGGCTTTCTTCTGCTTGCATCATTTCCATGCAATCAGATCTTTATTTTGGAGCAAGCACAGTGTTTGCAACGCTGTCTTGTTGCAAAAAGTCTCCCTTTTAGGTCTCATATTGGCATTACCTACTGCATTTTAATTTTATTTTTCAAAAGGAAGTAAATGTGCTGCTCTTGCAAAGTAGATCTAGCTCAAACACTTTTCTTACCCGTGGAAGAATAACCTGAGATTCCCTAACAGGGCAGAGAACAGTTGAGTTCAGTTTGCAATGTAGACATTTTTGCTAATTGTGATGTACGGCAGTGGGACTGATTTGTAATACAAATGTTATTTAATCTGTCTGTATTTTGATACTTGAATTTCCTTTTATTTCCTGTATATACAATTGTTAATCTGTTCGAATTTGTCTGAATTTTAAACATCTTGTGGTACCAAACATAACCAATCTGTGCAACAACATAGACTGACCTCACTACAACAAGGCGAGATTGTAAATATTCCTGGGCTTCCAGCAGTCGTTTTGTTGTTTTCATAATTGTACAACTTAGAACAGACTGAATTAATAAACAAACTTAGACACACATTTGCCCCGTTGTCACTGTGACTGAAGTGTTACATAGAAGTCTCCTGTTCGTGTGTGTCAAAGCAGTGCTCTCCTCATGCCTGACCTGAGCAGCCAAAGCAGGTGAGAGGAAGGGGTGAGGGTGGGCAGCGCAGAGAGCTTTAATTAGTGCAGTCTGGCACTGCACATATGTTGTTTTGCTTTGTAAGTCTGAGGAACAAGAAAACATCAACAATGTCAAAGCATTGCGCAGAGATGATTTGCTGGTATTGTAAAAGCAAAGTACAGGATGCTGTTCTGTTGGGAGCAGACCTGATGTCATTCCTTGGCAGCAGAATGCAGGATGTGTGCCATCCTAATGTGTGTGGCATGCTAGATGCACAATGCTGGCTGCTCAGCAGTCACTTTGGCTCTTTTTGCAGCTAATCGTACTGATCCCAACTACAGAATCCTTTTCAGACTAATTTATGCATAAAAGCACATCTGCGTGATCTTTAAATACAGACTTACCTACAGCATGATGGTCTCCAAACACTTTGTCCATGGGAAAAGCTGATTTTAACCCCTTTTAATGTACATCTGCGTGGACTATTCCACTGAGGGTGGACTGTCAGGACCCTAATTTAGCAATGATAAACACTCAAACCAATGCTCTGCAGCACAGCAGCGATCAATTCACGTAACAACAGTAACAGCTTGGGCACCCACTGTATACAGTATTTACCAGCAAAGATTTTTGGCATACCAAGAAGTAGGACGTTTTCACTACATAAAATTAGAGCAAGAAATCCAGGCATTTAAATACAGGTTAAAGTTCAGGGTTTTGTGTCAAATAAAATCTGGCTGATGTAAAATACTAAATACATTAGGGGGTACTAAATTTATACCATATGTTCCATTTCTAATAATTCAGTAAGTCAGGTTTTCAAGCTAACACTGAAATATATTGAGCAGTTTTAATGATCTTAAATACCATGTGGCTTTATCAAATCCAAACTGCGTCCCTGGGCTGTGACTAACATTTCAGCAAAGTAGGCTACAGACCCACCGCAGAATTAACACCTTGAATTGGGAAAAAAAGAAAA
The DNA here is from genome assembly GCF_002078875.1 of Numida meleagris. Lineage (NCBI taxonomy): Eukaryota > Metazoa > Chordata > Aves > Galliformes > Numididae > Numida > Numida meleagris. The sequence continues at coordinate 4,360,540 of NC_034433.1, read as the reverse complement.
AACCTTAAACTTCATTGCAGTTTTATAACCTCCACCTCCAATTTCCTTCCCTGCTAAATAGTGGCAGTTTTTTGGGGGGGAGAAGAAAGCCATCGCCTTTTGCAATTGAGAGGTTTATTCAGATATTGACATTCTCAGAGTCGCTTCCCAGTAGCTGTGCTGCCTAGATGGGTTGGTGTGATTTTTTTTACAAGCTGAAGCATGATTTGAGAAATTGTTGGAGAACGTGTTCCATCCTTGTCATCCTGTGTGGTACATAGTAAAGATGATCAGAAAGAATCTCTTCCTGAATCTGGTTCTGCCTCTGGGAAAAGCACTTTCTTGAGAATTGCTGAATAGAAAGGGCCAAACACCTGCCTGTTGTGGTAGGTCACACTTCTAAACCTGCGCCCGACTTCCTGCAGCTCTTCCTGAATGGCATCGAGACCCTTTGGGAAATCTTTTTGAGAATTTTGTCCATCGGGAGAAATAAAAAGGCTGAGGAACAGATGAATCCGCTGTTCTGTAGGGAGCAAGAGTAGGAAAACAAAAATCAACCTTTACACAGAATGGTAGCCTTTGAGACAGAGGGTTCCTTGTGCAGGCAGGAGCAGATCTGAGGACAGCTGCGTTGTTGCAGGGTGTTGTGGAGCAGTAGTGCTCTAGATGGACTTGGGGACATAGTGAATTAATGTGGTGTTCTTCCAAATACCAAGATGAGACAGCATCCAGCATAGGAACAGAGGTGAAACTACTCTCCAAGCATCGTGCATCTGAGTATTATGTATATGCGTGCCTTGTTCTCACTCTGTCTTGGGCAGCTGCTTTTAACAGTGGCTGTAGCTGGGATGCTAGGCTGGCAGACATTAGGTTTGATGAATTTGGCTGTGCTGAAGTGGAGCAATTCAACAGTATAGATTTTTTTGCCCACTCTGTGAGTTTTTGAACAGAATTGGAAGTGTCAGGCATCTTAGAAGCATAATGGAATATAGAACTTCAGAGCCCGGGATTTATCTGGCCTGCCACAGCAGCATTTTAAAATTGAAAGTATTCAAGAAGGAGCAGAGAGCTGAGATTAACTACCCAACTACCCTAGATGTTCTTGTGTTTCAAGTATGTATTTGGGAAATGCCGATAGTGACAAAGAGTGCAGACAAGACGTTTTTTAGACACAGCAAGGGGAAGACTGTCTGGCTCTGTAGCTCCTAATGCTGCTCCATCCATGAGTCATTGCCATCACACACTGCCCAGCCTGTGGTACAGCGAGGTTGGCTTAGGCTGTTAATTCAGCTTTCTGAATTCCTTCAAAACAAAACAGCCTGCTCTGTCTGACATGCAAGGAATAAACCCAAGTAATGTGGTAGACTCCAGTGGGCAGGCTGAGGAGGATACATGACACACTGGGCAGGAAGAGCTTCACCTTATTTTCGTAGCTGAGATAGTCTTCCATGTGAAAATAATCTTTCCTGTAGCGTACTAGCTGCCCGTGGCACTGCAATCTGACATGGAGCTATAGCTTTCCGAGTACAAATAAAAGGTCAAAATAATCAGCTCTTATCAAAATCATTTGAATAAATATTTTGATGGAGCAGCATTATAGGGGAAGCTAGTTAGCTAAATACCAGGCAGTGCACTCCCTAGGGATAACTACTACTTAAAGATCTTAGCATGGTGCTTTACTTGAATCAGTGATTAAGCTCTCACTCTACATCCTAGCTTGAAGATTGCCACATCACCTAGTAACAGACCTTGCACTTGGGCCTGTTTAGCTTTTAGCAAGGATGGTAGGATTTAAGAGATTTTCAAAGCAATTACTGTTTGGGAGCCTGTCAGAGTGGAATAGGAAAATCGGGGCAGTTTCTAGACCTAGCTTCCTTGCATCTGCAGTAGTTCTGCACAGTGTAGGGAGTTTGCTTTGCTGTCACCTATCTTATACTTGTCCTGCACAATCTAGGTCATAGCCTAAGAGTAGAAGACCTCTTCAGTGCTGAGTTAGACATAAGCTCAGAAACTCACTGATGACATGCTGGACTGCATTGCCCTCGTCTGCGATGCTTTTTATCTGACCTTTCAGGGAAGTACATTTGTCACTGGCAAAAGCAGGGTAACCCAGCTGTGAGAGCGTTCTGCTGACTTCCTGGAGCACTTGATCACTGATGTCTTGCAAAGCTTCTTCATACCTAAATCATGCAAAAGTATATGCACTCTAGCCACTATGCCCATTTGTTGGGAAAAGGGTCTTGCAAGCAGGGAATTCTCTCTACGTGCCCTTTTGAACCCAGCACGGACAAGCAGCATATAACAACCAGGGTTGAGCTACAGCTCTAGTGTCTACAACAAGTGAACTAAGTTTCCTTTCTTCCCCTTTTCCTTGGCAAGTAGGTAAAAGCCCTGCATTACTGATTTTCCCCATTAACCAAGAAGGGACAATGGCTCTAGAGTGTTAGCTCCCAGCTAAATATGCAGACTGACTGGCTTCCCCCACTCCTTGCAGTGGGCCTGGCTGCTATTTGGATTTCAGGTCCTCTTCTACTGCAAGAGGAGACACCTGCTGCTCATCCCACAATCAACCTATGCCTGCATCCTCACTCTTCTCTTTCTGGAAAAGAAAATATAAAGTAACCCACCTGATAGAAGACAGCCCTTCCAAGAGGGCCTTTGTTACCCGTTTCAGCCTAGCTATAAACCCAGGTGAGTCAAATAAGGTGCTTCCACACACGCCACTAGTCACGAGCAGGACTGCAGCTATGATGCTAAGCTGATTCACTTGTGCTTGTACTTCCTGTAGTCGGGCCTGATCCAGAAACAATGTCTGTGAACAGAAACCACATCAGCCTGTGAGCACATAGACAACATCTGTGATAGCTGAGCAATGCTCAAGCCATGGAATGAAGCTGAGTGGAGGGAGGCTGGTTGGCAGCAGGGAGGTTTAGTTTTGTGAGAAATCCAACTTGTTTCACCTGGGGAATAAACCCTGTCCAATGGTATACAAGGGACTGAGACTCTGGACAGATCTCTCTATAGAAGATGCAGAACATGTACACTTGTTTGTTTTGTATGTCTTTGCATCTATTCCATAGAAATGTCCCAGTGCTTGTCCTACCTCAGGGTATTCGCTTTGTCCAGGCTCCCAGCAGAGCAGATCCATGTAGCCTCGATTTAGCACAGACATGACACTTGGCACAGTTGTGCTACTGCTGGCTGCCTCCTGGAAGCGTGCATCAGATGAGCTGCTGGCTGCAGGGTGGGACTGCAACCACAAAGAGGATGCAGACACTTCTGCTGCTGCTGCTCTGCGCAGCCACTCTGTTGTGTTATCCAGGCTATCTGCAACATGTTTAAAAAAACAAACAAACAAACAAGAAAAAGGATGTTTGTGAGAACAGTCAGGCTAAGTCAGTAAAACTGGCTACAAGATGTTCCAGGCTGGTGGGGATGTGCATCTGGAATGGTGGGAAGTGGCTTACACCATCTCTGCCATGCAGTATTTATGTCCTATTGGCAAGGCACAAGGTTAGGCTACTGAGACTGGTACCTGGAGAGCTTTATATTGCATAGAGGATTTCAGTCTTCAAAAAGCACCTTTAAATAAGTCTTATAAGGGAGAGAGGCAGCCAGAGAGAAATATTCTACAGCCTAACAAAGAAGAGGGGTCTACAACAAATACTGGCTTTCCTCTTCAGATACACATGCTAATGTTTTGATGATTCCTCTGTGGACCTCAAAACACTTCAAAATTTAGAGATCTTACAGTTCCTCATGAGGTAGCTATTAGGTCTAATGCATGCAGAAACTGAAGCACGCTAAGTAACTTCTTTTCTGCAAGGTACAGTAGTGAAGAGGCTGAGAAAGGGACCCCAGAGTGCTACTTTTAGAGGTATTTCTCTCATGTTATTGAGCATGTGATGAAAGCATCAGCTTTAGAATACTCAAGTTCTTTTTTGGTGCTTTAATAGCTCCTGTAGAAGTAATAGTTCTTCTCTCCCCCTCTGACTTACTAGGAAGCTTATCTAAGATTTTCTGGAATTTCTCCCGTTCATACTGGACGTAGCATTCCTGCAAGTGTGGGCGGAGGCTCTGGATGGTAAAATTCAGCATATCCATTTTCATCAGGTCCAACACCCGGAAGATCTCCCTGCGATGAGGTACAATGAGTTGAAAGGTTAATACAGTATTAAAAGCTATAGTTGGAGGTCATTTTAGAATACTGCGAAAGAGGAATTCAGATCCTCTGACTTCATTCCATTTTCTGACAAAAGGCTGCTCAGTCTAATTGGGGTGCCTGGTCCCTAAAAATTACTAGAAAAAATTAGATTTACTTCACTGAAGACTATTCTACTGTCTAGGAGTATCTGGGTAATACAAATATAGCTATACACTGAAAAAAAAAAAAAAGAGATACAATGCAGAGCAGTTTCCTCTTAACCCCATGTTTTACTGTTGATGGTTTTGCTGGTCTGCATAGGCCAAGACAGAGCAAGCAACACCCACCTGAGAAGCTCAGCTGGGTCCGTGAGACTTTGCAGTCCTTGCACTTCCTCATCTCGAAAAGGCGCACACAGCATCGCCATTGTGCCAAGGATGCTCATGGAGAGACCATGGATGTCCAGAGCCCCATGCTCAGCCTCCTGCCTAATCAGCTCCAAGTCCAGGACCTCTTCAATTTGGCTTCGCAGCTGGTTGTTCTGTGGCAGCAGCAGTAATAACAGGGCCTGTCCAAAGAAGCAGCACTCTGGCCTGTGTTCCAGGAACATGACAGTTCTCCAACAGAACTGCATCACACAACAGAAATCAAGGCTGGCCTTGAATTGAGTGAGTCTCAGCACACACATTCTGGGGCACACCATTGCTTTAAGGGAACGCTTGTCTCTAATGACTCATTTCAGGATGTCTGGCTACTGTTTCACATATTGCAAAATCTCCTTTACCTCACACAAAAAAGTAGGGAATTATATGCCTGGAATCTAGTGGGAAAGTGGCAACAGAAAAAGCAAACCACATGCAATTTCATGCCATGCTAAGACTATTTTCTTTTAGTTCTAAACAATGTTCTTAAAGATTACATTGTTCACTTATGTAGTAGGTACCATCTGTCACACACCTAAAGGAGTGTCTTTGTACAAACGATTGCAGTTTGTTTGGTTTTTTTTATTACTAAAACCAACAGTTAAACAGGCTTTTTGTCATTTTGGTAGAGTGTTTTAAAGACCTGGGACCAGAGAACGAGTTTCCTTCTCTGTCAGGTTTTAAAAGGTGCAGCTATGTAAGTTCTGTTTCCCTATAAACTAAATGGAGCTTATTTTCTCTTCCCTCTTGCACTGTTCACGTGGGAATATTTGGATGAAAGGGAAGACTAATTCTAAGGTACCCGTCCTCCCCATGTCAGGATCAGCTGACCTCTTTTATTTCCTGCAGCAGCTGGATTGCCTGAGTGTAGTCTGGAGGACTAGCAGAGATCTGTTCTTTCAGGCGGTCCCAGAAGGCTTTGTGCAGTGTCTCCTTCACTCTGTTTTCCAGGCTAAGAAAGAAGAGAGGGAGGTTTCTATTAACGTCAGATAAACACAATCTCTCAGTTGTGTTCAGCTCTTTGGACTTCTAGTCTTTCCTCCTAACTGGAAGCAATACAACTCATAGAAATCTCTCCCAACCAAAATTTCTTATTCTTCTACAACGGAACTCTTTATTCTCAACTCTGATCATAAACTGCGCTTAGCCCCTCTTTACGACGGGATAAAAAGAACATGGCATTTGCCACAGAAACTCTTTAAGTCCTCAGAGATCAGAGCATTTTTCTAGCCAGTGCTCATCTTTCCAGGAAAGAAAGAACATCAGTGATATAAACAGATCTTTAACTAACGTGCAGACACTTGAGAGATGTTCACCGGACATTTTGCTTTGTGTCAGTCAGAGCCGTTTTAAAGTGAGTCACATCTGATACTCATCGTATTTAAGAACTTCTTAGTAAATAATGAAGTAATGAATAAATCAAGTCTTTGTTTTGTTTCAGGAACTGTCTTCTTGTTTCTATACTCAGGCCAAACCCACTTTCCAAGTTCTCACATGTTTTCTGCGACATGATAGAAAAAAAGCCAAGCCTGAATATGTATGTATATTTATTGATATATACATATATACACACACACCTGTGTGAGGGGAAGTTGACCATGTGCATTTTGAAGTCACCATTCAGTACAATTTCATGTACAGTGCTGAGTCTGAAGATCTCATCGCTCAATTCTTGCAGCTCATTCATCGAGATAATTTGTGGAGAGCTGGCTGCAGAAAAGCAGAATAAAAATGAATGAGGTGATCTTTAACATCCCTTGCAACTCAAACCATTCTACAATCCTATGTATGCTGAACACGACAAGAAGAGATTATGAGCTAGCAGTGTGCCCTTGTGGCCAAGAAGACCAATGGTATCCTGGGCTGCATTAGGAAGAGTGTTGCCAGCAGAGTGAGGGTTCTCCTCCCCAACTCTGCCCTGGGGAGGGCACATCTGGAACACTGCACACAGTGCTGGGCTCCCCAGCTTAAGGCAAACAGGGAACTGCTGGAGAGAGCCCAGCAAAGGGCCATGAAGATGACTGGGGCCTGGAGCATCTCCCTGATAAGGAAAGGCTGAGAGCACTGGGGCTGTTCAGCCTGGGGAAGGGAAAGCTGAGAGGGGATCTGATCAACTTGTACAAATGTTTTGAAGGTGAGTATCAACAGGAAGGGAGCCAGGCTGCTTGCTGAGGTGCCCAGCAACAGGACCAGGGGCACCAGGCTCGTAACAGAACCCAGGAAGCTCCATCTGCACAAAAGAATCATAGAACAGTTCAGGTTGGAATGGACCTTTGTATTAGAAATTGTGTGATGAGCAGGACTAGAGAAGTAATCCTGCCCCTGTACTTCACTCTGGTGAGGCCCCACCTCAAGTACTGTGTTCAGTTGTGGGCACCTCAGTACAAAAAGGACACTGAAGTGCTGGAGCAGGTCCAAAGCAGGGCAACAAGGCTGAAGGGCTTGGAGAACATGCCCTATGAGGAGCAATTGAAGGAAGTGGGGCTGTTTAGTCTGGGGAAGAGGAGGCTGAGGGGAGACCTCATTGCTCTCTTCAAATACCTGAAAGGTGATTGCAACCAGAGCGGCGTTGGTCTCTTCTCACTGACAGGACAAGGGGAAATGGCCTCAAGTTGTGCCAGGGGAAAGTTTAGGTTGGATATCAGGGAAAACTTCTGTACAGAAAGGGTTGTTAAGCACTGGAACAGGCTCCCCAGGGAGGTGGTTGAGTCACCATCCCTGAATGTGTTTAAAAACCGTCTGGATGTGGTGCTCAGGGACATGATTTAGCAGTGGATTGTTAGGGCAGTATGGTTAGGTTGCGGTTAGACTTGATGATCTTAAAGATCTTTTCCAACCTGAGCAATTCTATGATTCTATCACCTTAAAGACCGCCTAGTTCCAGCCCCCATGCTGCGGGCATTAGGGTCCCAGAGACCCACGGCAAACCGCAGAATAACAACATCAAGCAACACACCCGCGAGATGGCGGCGGGCGGCTGACATCTAGTGACCGCTCGGGGCGGTGCCGGGACCCCCACCCCGGCCTGGCACCGCCCGGGCGGTGCCAGGCCGGGGTGGGGGTCCCGGCACCGCCCCGAGCGGTCACTAGATGTCAGCCGCCCGCCGCCATCTCGCGGGTGTGTTGCTTGATGTTATTCTGCGGTTTGTCGTGGGTCTCTGGGACCCTAATGCCCGCAGCATGGGGGCTGGAACTAGGCGGTCTTTAAGGTGATAAAATCATAGAATTGCTCAGGTTGGAAAAGATCTTTAAGATCATCAAGTCTAACCGCAACCTAACCATACTGCCCTAACAATCCACTGCTAAATCATGTCCCTGAGCACCACATCCANCTCTCCGCCCGCAAAGCCGCAGCGCTGCGTTCCGCCGTACCCGGCCCGGGCCCCAGCGGCCGTTCCTCGCAGCTCTTCCAGGGCCCCGCGGCCTCCTCAGCACCGTTCGGCCGCGGGGGCTGCTCGGCGCCGGCCATGGATGGGCGGCAGTCTGAGGGACCCGGCGCGTGCTGCTCCCTCCCCTCACGGAGCGGCCGTTGGCACTGCGGCGCGTGCCGCCTTCTTCCCGCCTTCGCTTCAAACGGGGCCGAACCACTGCGCGGCGGGAGGGGGGGCTGGGGGGGGATCCGCGCAGCGCTGCTTCCGCATTGCGGGCCCGCCCCGCGTCCGTCCGCGGGTTATCACCCTCAACCGGCACCGGAAGGTGCGGAACTCTCCGTGAGGCCCAGTGCGGCGTCGTCGCTTAGCGAGTGCGGCCTCGCTCACCGAGCCGCGCTGTCCGAGCACCCCCCCGCGCTGCGCCGATGGGCCGCCCCGCTGCCTCAGGTCCCGCTGCCTCCCCGCGGCGTGGAATGGGATGCGCCGAGAGGTGGTGCTTGGCCGTGCGGAGGGCCTCTGCCATCGGAAAGGCGGGGGGGGATGAAGCTCAATACCACGTAGAGAAGGGCGGGCGAGGTGGGTGGAGGGACGGGAGCATGCGGTTCTTTATGAGAAGGTGTCAGCAGAACCTGGGAGCCTGCACATTCTAGACATGTTCTGATAATGTTAGAGATATAGAACCGTTTGAGTTCAGGGGACCGCTAAAGGCCATCAGGTCCCACGCCCTGCAGTGCACAGGGACGCCCACAGCTCCATCAGTTCTCACAGCCCCGTCCCCTGCCCGTGGGGGTCTCCAGGAGTTGGGCAGCACGGCCTCTGGGCAGCCTGTGCAGTGCCTCACCGCCCTGATTGCAAAACCTTCCTTATATCCAACCTAAATCTCTCCTCTTTTACTTTGAGACCATTTCCCCTTGTCATATCACACAGAGCCTGCTAAAGAGGCTGTCCTTGTCTTTCTCAGCTCTCTCAGCCTGTCCTCGCAGGGAGGTGTCCCACCCCTGCCTATCATTTTTGTGGCCCTCCTCTGGATGTGCTCCAACAGCTCCGCGTCCCTCCTGTGCTGGGGATTCCACATCTGGATGCAGTGCTCCAGGTAAGGTCTCACAGCACAGAGCAGAGGGGCAGATCCCCTCTCTCATCCTGCTGGCTGCGCTGCTTTGGATGCACTCAGGGTACGGTTGGAGTTCTGAGCTGCGAGGGCACAGTGCTGGCTCATGCCCAGCTGCCATCCACCAGTACCCCCAGCACTTTTCGGCAGTGCTGTGCTCCATTCTTACACCCTCAGCTTGTACTGACATTGTGAGTTGCCAGAACCCAGGTGCAGACCTTGAACTTGTCTTTGCTGATCCTCATGTGGTTCTCCTGGGCCCACTGATCAGCCCATCCAGGTCTCTCTGGTGGCATCCTGTTCCTCGGATGCGTTGAGCACACCACACAGCTTAGTGTCATCGAAGGTGCACTCAATCCCACTGTCAATGTCATTGATGAAAATATTAAAGAGCATCAGTCCTGGTACTGACACCTGAGGTAGGTCAGGATGGGGAATGCCTCGGGCTGCACTCGGGCTGGGAAACCAAAAGCAACTGCTCTTCCTGCACCCGTTCCTTTCACTGTGTTGTGCTGCTACAAAAGGGAGCCAAGCATGGCTTCACCCTTCGCTTTCTGTCCCTGCCTGCTGCCTCCAAGGTGCAGCAGCTTTCTTTAACAAAGGCACTACCACTGTGACCTTCTCAATCTAGTCCCCATCCCCTCCATCGCACATAGGTGGAAGCTGCAAACTCTCCATGAGGCTCTGCAGTCTGCAGCTGAACAAAAGGCAGTGGCCGTGGCCGGTTCCCGTTGCCCTCTGAGGAATGGCAGGAATTTCTCCGCCGTCCACAGTCTGGGGGAGTTACAGCATCAGCACAGGGCTGATTGTTTTTATACCAAAAGCCTGTGCGAAGCTGTGGCTTAGTGGCTGTCAACTGCCAGGGTATTAACCTTAGACCTGTCAGAGTGAATAAAATGAAAAAGCCGGCTGTGGAGTGCTGGGGAGGCTCCAGAGAGTGCTGCTGGGTCTGCAACAGCTGCAGTGTGCTTCCAACTAACTTTTCTCATTTGTTTTTAATCAGTTTTCTTTCTGACGGGCCCAGAAAGCAGTGGGCAACCCTCTGGCCATGTCCCATTTTGCTCTATCCTCCATCAAGGCTGGGATTAAATCTGCTGTGGGGCAAAATTCCCAGCCTGGGACAAGGCTCCTTCTGCTCTCATGAAGAGTTTGCCTTCTCCCTTCAGCTCCCTCCCATTTCCCAGGCATCTGATAACTCTCGCTGGCTGACACCTGTACTGTCAGTGGCTGGAGGTGGGAGGTCTCAGAGCATTGCAGACCTGTGGGATGGGAGGTCCGGGGGACCCATGAGGGGACAGGCACAAGAACCAGCCCGTTCGGGAGCTGGGGCCTTGATCCACCCCTTGTAAAACAGCTCTGTCCTCCAAAGTCTCTGAAACGCTTACGAGTTCTGGGTGTTGTGGCTGGAGAAATGCAGAGGATGAAAGGCACGGCACTGGCACACCATGTGGGGACAGACAACCTAATTACCACACGTAATTAGTTACAGCTTCACAGCTGGGCTGTATGAAGCTGCTGCTCTCCTCACCCACTGCAGTTGCAGTGGAGAATAGTCTGTGCGTGTTTTAAAGGGGTTGGAGCTGCCACCATTGCTGTGGGTTTGCAGCAGGCTAAGGGTACAATTAATGCAGCTCAGCTGATGAGTTGTAACCCATTTAGTTTGTGTAAACAACTGCATGCCGGGAGGAGCTAGTCAGAACCTGAGCCTATGGCAGTCCCTCTGTGCATCTGCAGTGCACAGTTGCGTTAAAGTGATCTCCTTAAACTGGCTGATTTCCTCAGGCTCCCGGGAAGCTGTAAAATTATCCCATCAAAAAGCAATAAGGGGAAAGTGCTCGGCTTGGGCAATGCTGCAGTGACATCAGATAGTGACTGGCCCTTGGCTTGGGGCTGGATGCTGCCAAGACACAAGCTGGGAAAACCCCAGTGTGCAGGCAGCACTTTACTCTTGCTCAAAACTAGAGCTTGCCCAGCATGTAGGGCTGTGCTTGCACATGCAGGACCATCGACACAGTGGGCTCATCCCAAAGAGCTGCTGCAGACATGCTGGGGGCTCAAGGAGGCTTTGGGGGTGGTTGCTGTATTCCAAGCACCAGGAAGGGGCTGGCAGGCAGGAAGGATTGTGAGAAAAAGAACCAGTGAAGCTCATCATGGGGCCAGTCTGGTGCAAATCCTGTCTGGGAATTCCCCACAGTTCTCCCTGTTTGGCTTCGTGTGGTCCTGCTTCTGCCTCTTTCTGACCTTCAGCTTTGTGTGAGGAAGCCAAATGTGGGGAGATGCTGTTTATGTTAGAAAATAAAGTAGTGCAGCTCACTGATAACATCAGTTTGCTCTCATCTCCCCATTTCAGAGCAGGGTCCAGGTCTGTAAGTCCTGGTCCCAGAAGAGGCAACAGTGTATATTTAAATTTGTATGTGTTTGCCTTGTGTTCATTTCCTTTCCCTGGTGACTGGTGACATGAACTGTAATAGCAGAATGCATTTTTAATGCGTTTCCCTGCAAGAGAATCCAATTCCTGGGTGGCTTTCCCTTGCTGGAGAGGCAGAGGACCTCAGGAGTGCTGGTGATAGGTTAGGTTGGTGTTTTTAATCTGCCATTTTAATGAGCGCCGTCCATCTCTTTGATTAGATTAACCTCATCCATCTAGGTGAAATCACAACAGGGAAAATGGGGATTTCGAGTTTTCAGGGTGAGCGCCTGAGTGTCGGGCAGAAGCCACTGCGTAGTTATTTCCAATTCACCCTTTAATAACCTCAAAACTTTGTAATCCCTATAATCACGTCACCTCTCCTCCGATCCAAGCAACTCCCCCGGAGAGCTAAGGGAGGGCCCCACGTGCCATCCCTGCACATCCCAAAAGCATCCTGCGCTTTTGCTTCGCTGGGTGCAGCAAGGTGGCAGCAGGAGGGAAGGGCCCGCTCCTTCAAACAGAAATACCTTTGGCAGCGGCCGTAGCCAATGGAAAGGGGAAATGGATTTTTTGTTGAAAAGTTGGCGTTGTTTTTTCAAGTCTGACGAATGTGAAAGTCCCCATTTAAAGGAGGCGAACCTGCAGTGAAGTCGGTCACTGTTTACACACCCACGCGCCGACTGGGGCGGCCGAAAGCAAACTTCCTGGTGTATCCTGCTCCAAATCACCTGGGAGCGGAGCTCATTGAGCAGGGCTGCGGCTCCGTTTGCAGAAAGCAAGCCCTGTCCGAGCAGGAGACGCAAAGCCCCGTGGGCGTTAGGGCTCTTGCTCTCAGAAAATGAGGGAGTTCCCTACATGCTGCTGCTTTGCCTCTGCTAGAAGTTCTCTTTCCAGGAGGAGAGCAAGCAGGGTGGAGGGCAGAAAGCGTGAGCAGGTGTTTTTGGAGGGTGTGTGGGGGAGAGCTGGGAAAGAGAGGAGTTTTCCTCTCCCCCCTCAAGGCAGGAAAGCTATTTTAGCAGGAGCTCCTGGTGCATCAGACAAGGTCAGGGTTGTTCTGCGCTGGATGCTGGTGTGAATATGTGGGCAGGCAGCTTGTAGCTCCCCTGCAAGCCAACTAAGTATTATTGTCCGTCTTATCCAGGTGAGAAGATGGAAGTGCTGAGCTGCACAGTTCTGGTCTTGGTGTTGGGATTGCCGTAGCTGCTGGTTGCAATTTGGGAGCCGGTTGGATTGGCGGTTTTCCTCTGCTGCTTTGGCATGGAAGTGGAAGGTGTGTACGTGCCCGTGGTGCGCTACGTGTTTCACCAATGACTAGAGCAGCTATTAATTTCCTCCTCCAAAACTAGAGCGTGACCATCTCCACGAGACACCCCACACATGCAGGCCGTTGCCACCTCAATCTCAATGCACGTGTCTGGGCCGTGGGATCTGGCCACCTTCAGCAAACCATTGCTCATCCAGCCCAGACTCCTGTGGCCAGCGCCTGATGTCAGCGCGTTGCGAGCCAACCTGTCATCGTGTACTCAGGGGACAGATCACCGCTGGGTAAACTGAGGCTTGGAGGGCTTTACTTCGTGGTCACATAGTCAGCCTGGTGCCAAGAGGTGCTCGCCATGCTCCTTTGCCCTGTTGGATGCTTGTTCAAGAAACATGGAGATGTGGCATTTGGGGACATGGCTTAGTGGGCATGGTGGGGATGGGTAGATGGTTGGACTTGGTGATCTTTTCCAACCTTCAGGAGTCTATGCTCCTGAACATGGTTTTGGGTGTTTTTGGCAAAGCACCGGTTTGCTGCAGTGCTGCTGGCTTGGCGCCTTTGGATAATCTTTGTATTTGCTGACTTGACTCAATTCTTGCTTGGTGGAGAGCTCGGCTCCGGCAATGCCGCGGTGTGGGGAGGCCCGAACCACACACAGCGTTCAGGCAGGGATTCCAATCCAAAAAAAAAAAAAGTTCAAAGGTGTTTTGGCTTAATGCGGTTTATCTAAATTGCTTCGTGTTAGTTAATCTGGATTAACGCAAATGCTCTCAGAGTGGTTGGCTGGGGAAAGGCTTGCTAAGCTATCCCAATGAGGGCGAGCTTTTCCAAAAAGTGAAAAGTTTGAGGTGAAAAAAAACAAAAACCAAAACGAAACAAAAAACCAAGGTTTTGCACTGAGTGCATGCAAGCCCTGCAAAAATAGCATGGCTGTTCTCATCCCCGCTGCTAAGCTGCAGTGTTGTCACCTGGGTACCCAAGTCAGTGAGCAGCTTCCCCCACTGTGGGAGGGAATTAACTCCCGGTTTCCCCAGGGCCGTGTGAGCCCCTCTCTGGGATGGCATGCCGCAGGGGTTGGCACGGTTCCGTAGGGAACTCCAAGGTAAATGGGAGGTCAAGCCCAGATTTGGACATGGTGGTGGGTGCGAGCGTGACCGAGGGAGCCATGTGATGGGGACGACGTCCTGCAGAAGCAGCTGATCTCCCCATCCTCTCCACTCCCAAGGGCTGGGATTAGGAGAGATTTTACAGCTGAGTGGTCAGCCTTGCATTAAGATGCAGTTTGCAAAGGCTCAGCCTCTTGTCTGAAGGACTTTTTAGGGTTCTGTGGCCATTTTGCTTATCAGCAAGACCATTCACACCATGTGGGGACCTGGGATGGAAATGTAGAAACTTCCCACCTTGAGAACAGGCAGAGAAACACCCCGTGGGGAAACAGGGACTCGGAGAGGAGAACTCCGAGCTGTGTGCTGCAGTGAGGAAAACACAGTGCTCCCATGGAGCTGCCTTGGAAGTTGTATGAGGGACCCAGGCCTGGGGACTCCCTCCTCCCCCGGCCCCAATGCAAACAGCAGATTAACAATTTATTTGACGTGTTGCGGCCGGTTTGTTTCTTTGCCCGCTCCCCTGATCAGAGGGAATAAATGTTGCAGTGTGCAATAATGTTCATTTCAGGTGAGGGTAAATATAGAAAGGAAAACCTGCTGAGAGCGAGCCATTTATTTCTGCGTTTGGAAGCCTCTGCTCATAAACAGTCAGTCATACCCATTTGGAAAATCCCAGCGTGGTTTTCTTGGCCATCCTAGAAGATCGTTTACTTTCCTGTAGGTTAAGAAGTTCGTTTTAAATTAAAAAATAATAATAATAATAATGGCATCTCACTTCCAGCTGCCCTCGGGTGTTTAGGGCTTGTTGACACACTAAGGCCGCTGTGTTCTCCGGCGAGCTGCTCTGGTGCAGGATCACAGGGGGGATCCTGGAGGGCTTTCCCAGCTGGGGGAGGTTTGGTCTCTGATTTCCTCTCGTCCCTGTGCTCGTGTGGGGTACAAGGGGGGGTTGATGTGGGATTTGGTCAGCCCTGGGATATGTGTGGGGCTGGAGGGCTGCAGGCGGTGTATCACTGCTGAGGGCACCCAGCTTCGGCGCTGCAAGTGCCAGCGGTGAGGATGCAGAAAGGTGCTCAGGGTGATGTCAAGAGCCCTGGGGCTCTGGGGTGGTGTCCATAGGGAGGCAGGGGGACGGGCATGCTGTGCCGTGCTCACACTGGACCAGGAAACCTCAGAGATTGCTCAGGAGAGTGTGCCAAAGATAACAGAGTACAGGAGTGCCCCAGTATCCAGAGTAGGAGAAACCCCCCAAAACAGCATCACAGGAGGTGGCTAAGGAAGGTGGGGATGCCTCGTCTTGTCCCAGACCCTGGGCTCTGCACTCCCCACTCCCAGCATCAGCACTGAGGAGTGGTGCGGGCAGTGGGAAGCGTTGGCTTGGCTCGGAGCCCAGCTGCTGGCACCAGAGAGTGGGAGCCGAGGGCTGCAGCCTGGCTCTGAAGTCCTCTGCAGGCACTAAGGGTCTCTCCGTGTTTTCCGACAGGCTTTGGATTTGGCTCGAGTTCGCCTTGGTTTCCGATGGCAAGAGGCAGTTAAGTCTCTTGGAAGAATGAATTAATTAGCAAATGCCTTTGGTCAGGTCAGTGCGCTCGAGTCGTGTTCTTCACCCCTTAAAGCAATGCCTCTGCGCCCAGGTAAGCCACTCTGAACGGCTTGTGTTACCAACAGTATTTTAAGAGCTATACATACATCATCGCAGAGGAACACTGCTTTAAAAAGAAAAAAAAAAAAAGGAAAAAAGCCCCCCCAAAAACACGCTGTTGACTCCAGTGGTGGTGGCATTTGTGTAAGCAACAAAATATTGACGCGGTTGGCTCGGGGCTGACTGGGGCTTCTGGAAATAAACTAATGCCTTGTTAAATTGTATATGGAAATGCAAGTGGGAAAATGACTGACATCTTACACAGCTCAGGCAAATAAAATCGCTGCTTTACTACAGCGTGAAAAAACTCAGGAATTAATAGGTCTCCTTCTGCTCGGGGGCGTTGGATTTATCCTCGACTAAGAATCATAAACTATTTTAAGGAGAGAAGTGCTACTTTTAAACGCACGCATCTGGGTCCTGGAGTGAAAGCGGTGTCACTGGTGCCGAGTTAACCCTTGCCCTCCTGCGGTGTGCTCCAAGCAGCGAGCCCTGCTCTTGGCAGACGGAGCTCTCAGCGGATACATGGACCTATCAGCGCCTGATAAATACCATCAGTTCAGTTTTGAGGGTCGTTAAATAGGATGTGTTCTAACAGCTTATGGCAGAAATGCATCTCAGGCCTCAGTTCAGCAGAATCTAAACTCTGAGCTGGATTTTACCTGGGTGGGACGTAAACACGCGTTTAAAATAAAACACCTGCTCCAAAGCTGTGCTGGGGATGAACTCAAAGCAGACACACGGCACGTTGCTGAATCGGGCTGGGGTAACGAAAGACAACTGTTGGCTGCAGCAGCTAGAAGATCTATTGTTGGGTATCTTCCATGGGAAATACGATTAACAAAACTTTATGGAGTGATCTGTCACTTTCTGCCCGGTGATGATCTGTAGGTGATGCGCCAGGGGAGATTCAGGTTGGATGTCTGGAGAAATTTCTCCTTGGAAAGAGCGGTCAGCATTGGCACAGGGAGGTGGTGGGGCTCCTGTCCCCGGCGGGGTTCAGAACCACAGAGATGTGGCACTGAGGGACGTGGTTAGAGGGCACGGAGAGATGGGCCAGTGGTTGGTGACCGTCGTGGTCTTTTCCAACCTTAATGATTCTATGATTCATGGAAAAGCAGGACAAGGTAAAAGCTGTAGTGAGCTGCTGGTGCGTGGGGTACGATCCACCAGCAGCAGCTACACTGGTGTAATTACACCCCCTGCACGCTGTAGTGCGATTTCCCAGTAATTATTCTGGAATAAAAGCCTGCCTATTTCTGTAAGAGCTTATGTCACTTAGCAAGCTGTTATAAATTCAGCTGGAAAAAGGGACCCTTATTCTGGGATAAGTGTGGTTAGTGGTTAGCTGGGAACGGGGCTATTCCTGGCGCTGCCATCGACCTTCCCAGTGACGCCGCGTAAGTCACCTCACCTCCGCGTGTGTCAGCTTCTCCTGCTGCAAAGATGGGAATGACAAACAAGGACGTCATTTTGGGAAGACCTACGACACTGGAAAAAAGGCATCACAGGGGGGCAGGCAGTCATTAGCAGGACATGGTGCTTCTCGTCCCCTTGGAGGCATCTTGATGAAATTTTAGGCTGGGGGAAGCAGTGCTGTGCCCAGGAGCTTGTGATGGGGACGAGCTGAGCCATCAGCTCCCTACTGGGAATGCAGTGTTTTCCTCGCTGTTTTTAAAAACAGTCCATTCTGTTCCCAGTCGGAGATCACACCCCTCACTGGGGCATCAGAACATCACGGCGGCTGCTTTCTGGGGGCACCACCAGCATCCTTCAGTGCAGGGCAATGGCAGGGCTGTGCCTTTGGTCCTCCCAGGCTCTCCGTACTCTAAGCATCGTGGCTTAACCCCTTGGCCTCTTCTTCCTCCCGTGCCCCTGCCTGATTCAATAGCTGGTTCTGTGAGCCCTGAGGTCCTTTATGGGAGCTTTGTGTCCGCTATTACTTCGCAGCAGTTTTTTGCACAGCCTCGGAAATCCCTTCTGGCTCCATCATCGTGCAAATATGCACAGGCAATGCTGAAGATGTGGCTCATTTATAGCGTGCGACATTACATTCATGCTAAGTCTGGTTTCAGACTGATAGTGCTGGGGGGTGGGGCTCATTAGCTGGATTTGCTTTGGGGAAACCCGTGCTGCCCATGGAGCACCAACGGGTGGATGCGAGGAGACAAAGGGAGCATCCATGGGCACCTTCCCACAGCCTCCATCCCTGCATGGGCTTTGGAGCGGGATCCAAGCTTTGAATAGTCATGAGACAACCAGACAGAGGGGAAAAAGACTTACAGCCCATTAGTGCTCCCCAGAGCCACGCAGCCCCACTTGTAATAAAAGCAGTGGAAGCCACGGTAACATGGAGGCCAGGCTGCAGGAGGTGCCAGGCAGCTCCCCAGCCCCATGGCCCCTTCCCATGGTTTAGTGACCCCCTGGGTGCCACCAGGAGCTGGTGAGGTCCAGTCCTGTCCCTGGCCCTGTGCTCCTCATCAAGATGTACATGGGAGGGTTCCAAGTGCAAATGTGTGTTTGCTAATGGGAACTGAATTGCCTCTTGCCCCGAAGGCTTGCAGCTTGAGGAAAACAACGCAGGGTCTAAGAATGACCTCATATTGCCTCCCAGGGAATGTTTTGCCAGATGAAGGGGGGAGAGGCAGCATCAAGACAGCACAATGTATGTATCTCTCTCCCTGTGTAAACATCCCCGTAGCTGCAGAAATCTCTTAAAACCCAGAATGAGAAGAGAACAGCTGCTTTGATCTGTGGATGTGGTTGTTATTTTCTAAGTGCGGATCCTTTCTTTTTTTAATTTTGCCTCAAATTAAAAAAATGCCTGTTGTGATCTTTTGCTTTTATTTCTTGGCTGGCGACCCGAGCAGGGTGCAGTAAATTTTCATTACTCCCCATGTAACCGTTTCAGCATGGTCGACAATTCCATGCTGGCTCTTCAGTGCCGCAGCACAATGGACCCAAATCTTCTGGCCCTACGTGAAGCCAAAGCAAATGGGTTTTGCCCAGAAGTGCTCCACGGGGAGCGGAGGCGGTGGGGAGGAGAGCCCTGCCCTTCCCAGACACACACACGTGCGTGTCCCACAGCATCCATGCTCTCCGCCTTGCCCAGTTGTCCCAGTTGCCTTGGAAGGGCTCCCAGTGGCAGGATCTGGTTGAGCCTCAAGCCTTGGGGCTGACTTTCATGGCCCTTCCTGCATCCTACCCACGTGATCCTGGGGATCACCATCTGCACCAACCTGTGGCCCCTCCAGTGGCAGTTCTTCTCTTCCAGCCGTGGGAACCAGGTGGCAAAGTTTGGGAAGAAATTCGGATGTCTTAGAGAGTTTCTCAACGCCATTCTGCCCCAAGCCCATTGGATGAACCATGCACAGGGCTCAGCCCCTTCGCTCCCCACGGCTCCTTCAGAGCGAGACCTGCTCCCAGCACGATGCACTGGTTTAACTGGGAGCACTGCACCGGTGCTGGCCCCGCCGAGGTGCTCTGAGCCCGTCCTTCCCCCCGTGCTGTCACGTGGCTGCCCGGTGTTTTGGCGTTTTGATTACATGCGATCCTGTGTATTTAAGGCTGGTTTATGGGTGTTTATACTAATGCGTAAACCTGTAATTTAGAAGCTCGGTTATAAATCAACATAGCTGAAGGTCTTGTCCCTCGTGCCTTGAGATCGGTCTCCAGATTTAGAAGACAGGTTAGAGAAAAAAAAAGAAAAAAGAAAAAAAGAAAAAGGAGCGTTTAGTTTTCCTTTGGTTATGATGATAAAAGATGATGGGGTGGGATGTGGAGACCCAGCACAGAGGAGCGGGGAGTTTCCAGTTCCTGCTGGTGCCTCTCAATCCCCTCCCAGTGCATCCCAACAGTGACAGCTCTGTGTTGATATTTCTCTATATGATGCTATTTTCTATAGCTTTAATAATCATTGCTGCTTCTTCGCCCCTTCCCAGGCAGCGCTGGGGGCTGGGGGTCCGTCACTGGTTGGATTCAGCACAGCGAGTTGTTGGGCCGATCCCGTAGGTGCAGCACTGCCCTGCTGGGTTTCTTGTCCACTTCTGTGCATCTGCCCTCCACCTGACCGTGGTCCCCTCACTCCTCTGGAAGGGGTCAGCTCCTCTGTGGGTTTAGGACTGGACACTTTGCATGGAGACCCTGCTGGTGGCAGCACCTGGAGGGGTGCACGATGGCACTGCGTGAGCGTTCCCTTGGCTGCTGCCTTTGGCTGTGCAAACCTCCTCCAGAGTAGGGCCCTGCACACCGTGATGGCAACCCAGGGGTTACGCATCTTTTGTTTCTGTAAGGAAAGCACAAATAGAAACAGGGACTCCTCAGCACCTTCCTGCCCTGCTGAGCACCCTCTCCTATCCACTGCAGGATATCAGTGGGTGCTTTGGCTTAGCTGTGCATTCTCCATAGCCTGCAGACCCCTTTCTTTTATCTTTGGGGTCTGGTGGGACAAAAGGGGACATGTGAGGCTGCAGGGGCAGCATGGTGGGGTCCCTGCCTCAGCTCCTCACTGCACCCCTAGGAGCTGATGCCACGGGAGGGGACGCGGGCGCAGGGCCATGGGGTGCTATGTGCAGGGCCAGGCTGCGAGAGGCTCCTGCAAACAACCAAAAAAAACCTGAATATCTCAGAAAAGCACATTTTTCTCACTGTGTTTCCCTCCCCCTTATTCCCAGTCCTCCCTCCCCACCTCTCACAGAGCTCTCCCACCGGCCCAACCGTTCCCGCAGCCGCCGAGACCCCGTGCCGCAGGTCGCGGCATCTGCAAACTCCTTTTATTGTGTTCGGTTGGTTTTTTTTCTTTTTTTTTTCCCCTTTTCCCCCCCTCTACTTTTATTTCTTCTTCTCCTTTTCTTTCCCTCCCACGGTGGATGCCTCCCCCTCTCCTCGCCACCACCACCCTGAGCCCCACGGGCCGAGGGGCTGCAAGGCGCGGGGTGGGTCTGGGGGTTGCGGGGGGCTTTGCATTGATGCATTGATCACCCATGGTCTGCGCCTGACCTCCCTGCTCCCAGGGAAGCAGTCTCCATGGCTACTGGCCCTGCTCCTCCAGAGCAGACTGTAAATTCCTGCAGGCAGAGCCCAGCCTGGGGGTGCGAGGGGGGAGCCGGGAAGGAGTAGCTAAAGCCAAATAGAAAGAAAGAAAGGCTGGGAGAAAAAGGGCGTTGCTTGGATGGGGCTCTCCTTTCCACTCCCCTTTCTCAGGTCCCCAGCACCAGTGCAAGGCGCCTGCTTCCCCCCTTCATCGCTGCCGCCGCCGCCGCTGCTGCTGCTGCTCTGTTGCAGAACTGGAATTGGCTGGGATTATTTAGCAAAAAGAAGAAGAAGAAGGAGAAGAAGGAGAAGGGATCAGAGCAGCCGCCAGGGAGAGGGCGATAGAGTCCACTTTCTTCCAACTGCCCTGGGTCTCCTTCCCTCACTTTCTCCTCTTTAGCAACACCAAGAGCCCCACACTGAACCCAGAGCCGCTTTTTCCATCATTTCAGTTCCCTTCCCTCCTTCTGTCTCACACACGGCAAGAGGAGAGCCCCTTCCTTCTCTTGCCTTCCCTTTGCATGCTCAGCCTCTTGTTTCCTTTAAAGCACTAGAAATCCCCCTTCTTGCCCCCGCTCCTGCAGGCAGGCGGGGATTGCAATGGGAGCGTTGCAGATTGCTGGATTGTGCATGCTTGCCCTTCTGCTCCACTCTGGAAACACGCTGGCAAATAAAGCCAGTCAAGGTAAGAGAAATCTTCCCGAATCTGTTTGATGTGTGTGCAGGCAGACGGACCTCCTGGTTACATGTGGGCTTTACATACAGGCTGGAGAAGCGGGCAGCAATCACAACTTAGTTGAGGTGATTTTAAGCGTTGCTTGCAGATATCCAGCCTGCTGCCTTTAATTGTTGTCTTTCTGCGAACTCTTTAGTGATCTGCATTTAGGGTTTTTTGGTTTTTTTGCGTGTGTTCAGACTCTTTATCTCCGGGCAGGGGGTGCAGAGGCAGTGATCGGTGCACAGACACTCAGCACCCATCACTGCACTGATCGGAGGAGTTCGGAAGCTCTTCTGTCGCGGGGCTTCGCTTGTGTGCAGTGGATAATGCCATGTGGGTGAGGGCGCGCTCCGGGAATGGGGAAGGCGCAGTGGGGCTGGAAGGTGGGAGCATCGCGTTGGTGAGCTTCCCATCTGCACACGCTGCACCCTGAGCGCTGTGATACCCCCAGCAGGGCAATGTGCTGCTGAGAACTTCAGGGATCTGAGCGCCGGCAAACCCTGAAAAACGCTCCGTGTGCTCCTGTCCCTGCAAATGAGAGGCACGTCCCATCGCTATCAACTGAAGGCGGTTCTGCTTCTCCGCTCCCGTGCTTTAGCCAGACTTTCTCCTTCTCCCAGCACACACGTAGCTTTATGCATGGGCTATCTATATCTTAGGCTTTTCTATAGCACCTCTATATTTAGCTCGAATTTTTCTCTACGCACCGGGGTGCGCGCGCACACGAGCACACACAGCCCTATGTGCATGATCCCACCAGATCGGAGGGGCTTTTTTTTCCCCCTCATTCACTACAGTCCTGTTAGGATCTGTTGTTCTTACTGTATTTTGTTTTGTTTGTCCCGTCGCACATAAGATTTATCAAACCCAGCTCTGGCTCTCGCTATTGTAGTAGCTGCATGTTTGTGCATAGGGTGAGATTAAATAGAGTGTGAATGAAATATGGGAGCGCGGCGTATAATTAAAGACCTCGTGCAGGCAATAGGAACAGCCGAGCTGAGCCCTGTCACTGACGAAGTTAGGAGGAATTTCAAGGCTATTGTCTTATCTGCCTTCAGTGTTCTAAAACAATGGGAGACTTCTGGGTCTGGACAAGCACTGGGGAGATTTTCCAGGGCAAAGGTTTGCTGAGAAGGAGTCCAGCTCCGCGTAAAGCTTCATGATTTAGGCTTAGAAAGGAATGCTTCATTTCCCACACCCCCCTCCCCAAATTATCTTTCGTGTATGCATTGCTTTCATTTCTTATCATAATATTTATTTATTAAGGCCTTTCGGTTTCCAGTTCCATTTAAGCCTGAGCCAGAATTGCATTAAAATAGCAAAGTAAAATTCCATCGTGCAGAGACTTGACAGATCCCTTCAGGGAAGGAGCGGGGTGGAGAGGGGGTGGAGAGAGGTGAGCTAAATCCTCACCGCCCGCTTCGCACCCGGGGCAGCTCAGGCTCCTCCGTACCGGTCCCAGCTCCGGGCTGAGCTGAGCTGAGTGGGGCTGGAGGAACCCCTGGTCCCCACTGGGGTTCAGCAGGCAGTGGGACAAGGCTGAGGGGCACGTGGGTTTGGGGTGTTTGGGGATGTCTGCCAGCACCACTTGGCTTTGTCCATGCTCCAATGTTGAGCTCGGGCAGCAAGCCATGTGCCTAGGGTGTGCTGAGAGAGGACGGGTCTGAAAGCAGCGGGCACCCTGTGCATTGCTGGGCTGATGGTGCCCAAGGATGGAGCACATCACCGCATTGCCACGCCGAAAGCTCGCCCGGTGCTTTCCCCAGGCAGTGCCACAGGCTGCGCCCAGCTGTGTCATATCACTCATACATGCCTATATCAGCTGTCCCACACAGGGTGGGTTGGTTTTGCTGCAGAATGGTGCGCTGGGAGCAGGGCTCCTTCACGGCACCGCATTACCCTGTGAAGCTCTGAGGGAAGGGGCTCAGCTCAGCCCTGCATGGTGCCTGCGTGAGGACTGGTGTGTGCTGGGTTTGCTGGGTCTGGTTAGGACTGGGATTGCTTTCAAGTGGTGATACAAACCCATGCAAGGCAGGGGAAGCTCCTGGCAGCCCCAGCGCTTGGATGCTGCTCTCTTCCTTCACCCGTGCCCACAGCTCCCTAACTTTTCTGGAGGGCTATGCACCCCAGCCCTTTGCCCTCAGGCACAAGAGCACATCCTTATCCCGTTGCCTCTCTGGCAGCATCCTATAAATGAAGACATCCCACAGAGGCTGCAGCCTTTCTCGCAACCATGGCACCTCCTGCACAAGGGGCTCAGTTCTCTTTGGTGGGGATGCACCTGCAGAGCCCACACCACCGGGGACGTATTATTTTGTAAGGAGTACAAAATTTCCCAACTGCAGCATGGAGATGCTGTTGGATTCCCCTCCCATCTCCGCCAGACCTCCTCCCCCTTGGCCTCCGCTTTCCTCCCTCTGCTGCATTCACAGTGTGCGACTGTTGTGCCTGTCCCCTCCGCCCCTCTGAAATATGAAATGTAAAACTGTAAACATTTCAACATACAGCAGTTCAAAGGAGATCTTTGACTGAGGGCGTCTGACATGCCCGTACTTAGATTAAAAAGGGGAGGGGGGTGGGAAGGAGGGAAGAAGACTTTTTTTGTAACTGCCAACGGGAGTATAAATATTCAGACACCTCGAGTCTTCCAGTGCAGAGATCTATGGCTGTCTCCAAGCGGCTCAGGAGTTTTATTTTTTTCTTTTATTTTTATATAGATTTTTTCCTTTGCAGACGGTCGCACCGGAGTAATCCATTTAGGAAAAAAGTATGCATGAATAACCTTACCCTTCACTTCCAGCATTATAAGTCCCCTGAGAGGCTTCAGGAGAAGCCTGGGATGGCAAATAAAGTTTGCTCTGTCTCACGGCTGTGATTTGGAGAGGCTGTTTCCCACTGTGATTGTTGCTCCCCAAACACAAAGCAAACACGCTTCTGAAGGCGAGCCTTGCTCAGCCTGATAAGCAGAAGGAGCAACAGGAGCAATCCCCAAAGGAGCCACACAAGTGCAGGTGGATGGGGAGAGCTGTTCATCCCCTCCCTGCAGCCCATGCCCATGCTTTTCCCTCCCTTTCCATGCTCCTCCAGCATCATCGCCCCATAGCACACCGCAGCCCGCAGTTGCATCTCCCATCCCCAGCTCCATTCAGCAGCAGCCGTGTGCCCATCCCATCCCTGAGCACCTGAGCTAGGATTCCCAGTTCAGATGATGCATCTTTGGCCAACGTGCCCACACCGCCCACCCATCCCACAAACAAATGATTAATAAAGTGCCCCGCGGTGTCTGAGGTGGTTATTAATACCCCAGTAAAAAGAGCTACTGAAGTTATAACGCTTTAATTTGGCATTAAGGCCGAGTGGAAACTCCGTGCCTCTGCCAACAGCTACACACGTGTCCCTATACAGACAGGCTGCCTATAGAAAAACAAAGAATCAAACCAATTCGAAAGGAAACGCTGAAGCTCTGAGAGGAGAGAGAAAAAGGTTTTGTTTGTTTCGGGGTTCCCGGTGGGTTCTTGCCACCTTAGCTCAGCTTCCTCCCTCCGTTGACTCAGTCCTACAGATGAAAGCATCTTTACTATTATTATTTCTAACGAGGAAGCGAGGGGAGAGCCCAGCATGGGCTTTGAGGGTGTGTGGAGCCATGTACACATCCATCAGTGTGGATGCCCTGGGGCACCCAGCACCATCCCCATGGGTGCGATGCGGTGCCGGGGCAGCCGTCCCCTGGGAGCGCTCGAAATGGCAGTGGCGTTGCAACCGTCCGCCTTCTTCGGCTGCCTTTGAAATGGAGAATAAAGCTGCAGCTGGAGCGGAACGGGGCCCAACAGCAAGCGCTGGAAAATCCCACCCACAATGGAATAAAAAACACTGTGCTGGGCGCTGCCACCTCCTCCGGGGCTGTGCCGCGGGCAGAGCCCCAGCACCGTGCTGCTGACCCCAAGGGCATGGGCGAGGGTTGGGGTGAGTGTGCATGTTGCACCCTCGTTAGCATTAATTAGCCCCAAAAGCGCGGCTGGGTGCAGAGGTGGAGCTGGGTGCCCTTGGGTACATCTCTGGATGGGCCGTTGTGTCTTCATCACAGTTCTGCCTTGTGCAAAACCCATTGGTTCGGGGGATTTTGGGCACAGTGCGCCCATTGGCTTGGGTCCATTGGAGTTTGAAAAAGGGCGTCTTGGATTATTCAAGGGGCTGGCCCCACATCCCAGCCTGGGGTTGGCACCTGACCTCCCAGATTTGGAGCCAAGGGGCAGACCCATGGCTCAAGAAACTCATGTGTTCAAGAAATGTTTAGATGTGGTACTGAGGAACATGGTTTAGTGGGGAAATATTGGTGGTAGGTGGACGGTTGGACTGGATGATCTTGGAGGTCTTTTCCAACCTTGGAGATTCTGTAATTCAGTAGTTCTACGAGAACATGAGGGGAGATTTGGGTTGATATGAGGAAAAGGTTTTTTATGATAGGGGTGGTGGGGCTACTGGAACAGGTTGCCCAGTGAGGTGGTGGATGCCCCGTCCATGGAGACGTCCAGGGTTGGACTGGACGGGGCTCTGAGCACCCTGATCGAATTGTGAGTGTCCCTGTTCATGGCAGGGGAGTTGGACTGGATGGCCTTTGAGGAACCTTCCAACTCAATTCTATGATTCTATGAACCCCAGTGAGGGCTTTGTGGCAGCAGACAGAGTTGGCAGCACTGGCATTGCTTTTGCTTGAATCTCCCATTCCGTTGGCTTGGAAATCGCGTCCCTCGTGCCTCCACGGCCGCTGGAAGCACCTGCAGCAGTGCCACGGGCGCTTTCAGAGGAAGGAATCTCCCACAGGAAAGCAGGGCTGTCCCGACAGCAAAGCTGCTCCGTGGGAAAAAGCTCCTTGCATTGACAAGAATGTAAAAACTTGGTTTTTCAGAAGGCTTTTTTTTTCTTTCTTTCTTTCTTTTTTTTTTCACTCCGTTGTTTCTTAAATATGCTCTTTCTTAGGAGCCAGAATTTCGGTGTTCTGAAGGCAGGATCCCTGCCAACATGGGGATGGCTCCTGGAGTGGCCACGAGGGTATTTATTCACGCTTCCCACACACACACACTTTTTTATCCTTTTTTTCCCCCGTTTTCTAATCCTGTAACCTTTCAGAATGTCTCCAGCTTTGGAAAAATTACAGAGTGGCAAATTTATAATGTTTTCTTTTGTACTTTTGCTGCTGTGTAATCTTTCCAAAGTTAGAGGAGTTTTGAAGTTACAGAATGGAAAAAAAAAAAGATAGAAAAAAAAAACCCATACATGTGTGAGAGGGAAAGCCACGGCATTGTTTTCGGCATCACACATGCATTGTTCATTGTGTTGACTTTGAGGGCAGAGAAGGGAAAAAAAAAATTGGAAAAAGAAATCTAAAAAAGTGTGATTTCTGGCAAAACGCTGGGAAAATTTCAACTCCATGGTGTGCAATGGATGCTTGGTGTCTGGGGAGCATTCAGAGGATGGCGATGGGAGGTGTTGCTCATCCGCTGCTGAGCAAAGTGGAAGCACGAACTCTGCGTGCATGGGAGATGCTAGAGGAGCTGCACCCAGATCTGTGCCCCTGAAACTCAGACATCTGCAACGTTTCATTGAACTATAGAATCATTAAGGTTGGAAAAGACCACAACGATTGCCAGTCCAAACCCACCCCATCCCACCGTGCCCATAACCATGTCCCTCAGTGCCACATCCCCATGGTTCTGAACCCCTCTAGGGATGGTGACCCCACCACTCCCTGGGCAGCCTGTGCCAGTGTATCACCGCTCTTTTGGAGAAGAGATTTCTCCTAATATCCAACCTGAACCTCCCCTGGTGCAAGTTAAGGCCATCACCTGTCATAATTTGATGAGCTCTGTATAGGGCAGATTTGGGAGCTGCAGAACACCAACCCCTGTCCTGCTGTGTGCACACCTGGATGTTTGCGGGTGTGAGTGGCCATGGGGCTGTGGGCTCCAGCTATAGGGATCTATGAGTTTGGGTTTGAATTTGATTCAGTGTTGGCTTTGGTTCCCACTGAGTCTGCCAAATGGGCAATGTTGGACATCCCAAACGCATCCCTTTACTTTGGGAGCTGTGTGCACCAGGAGTGCTGAGGTGGGCACCTGGGGACCCAGTGGGGCACTGCAACAGTAATCCCTATCCCACCTTGCCATGCCTGGGAGGTGACAGCAGGGATGCATGCACCTAGGCTCTCTCTGAGGTCAGCATTGGGTATAACATGGGGTCTTTACCCTCCAGTGGCACCAGAGCTGTCCCCACACGTTGCAGAGCGGGTGCCTGTCCCTGCACCACCCCACAGCTCCGCCGCCGCAGTGGGTCAGCCCCCAACCCGTGATTAATGGCCCAAGGGAGGCAGTGGTGGCCGCGGGCCATGGCTAATGTCAAACAACAAATATGAATGCGTGCTGTAAATATTTATACAATGCACAGGCACGTGCTGCCTCCCTGGTGCAAGGATGAGTCACATCTCCCGGCAAAAAACCCCCGTGGTGGCCGGACAGTGCTCAACCCTTTGCTCCTGTGGCCATGGCCTCCATCCCGGCATGCCTCTGGGGCTGCCCACCCTCTGCTGGCTCACCAGGATGTATCACGTCTTCGGGGACCTCCCGGAGCGTCTGCATTCTTTGCATTGTGGAGAGGCAGATTTTAAAGGCAGCTGGGAGCTTCTCAGCTTTGGGCTCGTGGTTTTTGGGTTCCAAGTCTCTCCTATGGGAGATGGCAGTGTGGG
This sequence comes from Numida meleagris, assembly GCF_002078875.1. Lineage (NCBI taxonomy): Eukaryota > Metazoa > Chordata > Aves > Galliformes > Numididae > Numida > Numida meleagris. Next base: position 4,332,612 of record NC_034433.1, on the reverse strand, counting down.
ACGCACTGAAGGTTCCCAAGCCCGTGCATGATGCTCAGCCCCTACACAACAACCTCCACCCCACACAGCTCAGGCTTCTCCATTTCTTCAGTGCCATTAAAACCTCCGCCATGGTGAGCCCTTGGGCGTTGCTGAGGCTGTTGCCTGCAGTCCCATGCTCTGGATAAGAGCTTGTAGATAGCAGGGAAAGTGACTTTTCACATGGACAGATAGTGATAGGACAAGGGGAAAAGATTTTAAACTGAAAGGGGAGATTTAGATTGAATATTAAGAGGAGATTTTTTAATCAGAGGGCGCTGAGGCCCTGGCACTGCTGCCCAGAGCTGTGGTTGCCCCATCCCTGGAGGTGCCCAAGGCCATGGATGGGGCCCTGGGCAGCCTGAGCTGGTGGGGGGCACCCAGCCCATGGCAGAGGTTGAGGCTGGGTGGGCTTTAAAGACCCTTCCAACCCAACCATCCCATGGTTCTATGATGATGCCCTCCATGCCCTGATGCTGTGAAGTACACCCCAGTTGTTTGGGTGGAGGATGCCCATAGAGGCGTTGGGCCTTTGGGGAGGGGTGTTTTTGGCTGTGCCCCTGAGGAAGCTGCGATGTTTTTCCCAGTTCTCCTTCCTTGGTTCCTGCTCTCAGGTTTATTTATTGTGGTCCCTGTTAATTTGTGCACATTCCTCTATGCCTAAGAATAGAAAGCGATGACGATTATTTGGGTGACTGGTTGGCTCAGGAAGCTGCTAATTGGAGACAGAGGCTTTCACCTCTAGCTGGGCTGGCTCCAGCCTGGACTTCTGAGTGTCTGAGTGTTGCTTCCCATCAGCTGTGTGAAACGATTGCTGGCTCCCAGGGTGGTTTTAATGAAAGAAGGTGCACAGGTGATGCTGTTCTGGAGCACACCCACCAGCAATTGCACTGAGGCTAGGTGCAGTTGTAGGGAGCAAAGCAGCAGAATTCCTCCCTTCATCTTCTTCACTCCGTGTTGTGTTGTTTGAAATTCTGCATGTCTGCTATGGGTCTCTGTACTCCTTGCTCCTATCACCTCCTCTCCCCTTACAGATGTGGATGAGTGTGTGGAGGGCACCGACAGCTGTCACATCGATGCCATCTGCCAGAACACCCCCAAGTCCTACAAGTGCATCTGCAAGTCTGGCTACACTGGTGATGGGAAGCACTGTAAAGGTAAGGACATGCCTCTAAAGCCCCTCCAGAGAGCTCCAAGCACCAGAGGGGGGTGCTCAGCCACCCCAGCCCACTGCAAACCTTTTTTGGACACAAACCAACTTGGTCTGGTGACACTGCAGTGCAGAGACAGCACTTCATTTCTTCCCCTGCTCTGCAAATAGCCACTTTTCAAAGAGCGGTGCTGTTCCAGCTCCAGGAGGGTCACCTGGGCTTTGTTTGCAACAAATTCAGGTTTTCTTCCTGCAGGGTTTATAGCCCAGAAGCTGGAGAATTAGGTCAGCAGCTAAAACATGAGATGCTTAAGCATGTATGTGCCTGAATGCAGCAAGGAAAGGAGGCAGGAGCCGGGCAGGAGAAAAACTTCCAAGTGAGGAGAAGTACAAATGGTGATGGAGCTAAAGTGAGATCCCAGCACAGATAGCACACAGACATGCTGCCCTCGGGAAATCCCAAATGATTCCCGGGCTTGTGACGGGGCTTTCCTCCAGGAAGGACAGTCAGTGGGGCACTGCTCTCTGCTGAGGCTTTGAGTGCCTCCGTGTGAAGCAGGTGAAGCTGCACCCTTCCCATGCGTCACCCTCTGGGTGCAGAGCAGGGGGCCAGTCCTTGGCTGGGATTGCCAGACTTGCAGCAAGAGGGATGGCTGTACATCAAGCTGATCATTACTCAAGGGATGGGTCTCTGTTCTGTCGTGGGGCTCAAAGCAGCAGTAGAAGGATGCAGTAGGAGCTGCCAAGAAGAGCAGAGACCCCAGAGTGACACATGAGCTGGGCAGGGACCAGGCTGGGGTTGGGGGACACAGCAGTGCCGTGCTCCTTGCAGCTCCCTGCCCTCCTTTCTCTGCAGATGTTGATGAGTGTGAGCGGGAGGACAACGCGGGCTGCGTCCACGAGTGCGTCAACATCCCCGGGAACTACCGCTGCACCTGCTACGATGGCTTCCGCCTGGCACACGACGGCCACAACTGCCTGGGTAAGGGCTGGGCTGGCTCAGGGAAGGCTCTGTGGGAGGGTTTGTTGTGCCAAGGCTTGCTGCTGCCTGAGGTCGCTGATTAAATGGACCTTGACAGCATGAGGTCCTCAGCATCTTTGCTTTTGCCAGGAAACCAAGGCAATGGCAGCCTGCAAAGAACTCAAACCCATCAGGTTTAAGTGTGTGCAAGCGCCAACAGCTTGCACCTGAACATGAAGCTAACATGCAGATAAAGCAGGCACAGCCCTGTTTTGTCCCTCTGTCCTTGCAGAGGGCCAGGACCCCCATGCACTTCGCTTGGCTTCATGGTGCAAGGCCCATCTTTGCACCTGCTGCAGTCCCACTGGTTTGCCTTGCCCCAAGGAGCGGCAGCTGGGGGCTTTCAGCCTCCCTTCCAGGCTGATGTTGCTGGTGCTGAAAGCAGATAATCTGCAAGTTGCGTATTTCAGATGTGTCTCTGGGAGAGCTGCTGACAGCGGAGGCATGGGGAGCTGTGTCTTGTACAGCAACAGCTCCCCAGGGATGGGGACAGCATTGCTTCCCATTGCACAGTGGGGGTACTGTGGGTGCTGGGATGAAACTGGTCGGGACCATCCATATTTTGGGGTAAGGTGGGATTGGAGGCTCTCCCCACTGCTGCGTTTGGAGCCGATAGGTGGAAGCTGCTTGCTGCTGTGCTGCTGGAGCCAGGACCAGCCTGCAGGGTTCTCCTGGGCGCTCGTGCTTGAGGTCAGCCCTGCACCTGCCAAAATAGATGAGTTAAGAGCAAATACGGTGGAGATGTGAGCCGGCGAAAGGACTGGGTAAATAATCCCGAGGCCAAGACAAACCCGGCATCTGCCTACGGAGAGCTGAGCATCCTTCCACTGCCCCGAGCCCCATCCGGCCGCAGTATGGCCGAACCCTCGGTGCAGCCGCGCTGCCCGCGCCCCAGCACCCGCTTCCTTCCGCGGGGGCACCCGGCCGCCCACCTCCCCCACCCCGGGCTGCGGTGTGCTATTTTCTAATTAGTGTCTGCAGCGGGGTCATTAATGAGCTCATCACTAGAGGGAGGAGGGGGAAGGGATTCTGGACACATACGCTTCGCATTAACTGCCATCACCGGGAACTTTGCAGCCTCCTCGGTGAAGAGGGAGATTTACACAGCTGGAGGGAGCGCAGGCGGGCGGCCCTGCCTTCCCCTCCCTGGGGAGGATGAGCCCGAGGAGAAGAAAGGGAAGCTGGGCTCGGCGAGCCGCAGACGTCATGTGTTTAGAGAGCGGGGCGGGAGCAGCGGGCACGGGGCAGCCCCGGATCCCTGCCTCAGCCCTTTTGCAGCTCATCCCAATGAAGCATCTCAGCTACGCTGCTTTGCTTTCAAGACGGCATGAATTTACCCTTTGGAGCCCATTCTACAGAGGAGGATGTCGACACCCTCTTTTTTTTTTTCTTGTTCTTTGGCTGCAGGGATGAGCCCCAGGGGGTTTTCCCCACCCTCATCCACCCCAACCATAGCCATGCTTCTCCCATCCCTATTTGGCCAGAAGGCAGAAGCAAAGCGAGGGTCCTGCCCAGGCTTTGCAATGCCCAAATGGAGAGGAGGACCCGGGAGCCCACGCTCTTTGCATCAAATAACCCGCAGCCATTGAGCACTTCCCAGGGAGAGCTGCAGGAGGAGTCCAGCTCCTGCCGGGTGCTGATGGGTGGTTGCTGGGTTGGGGTGTGCTGCAGCCACTGCACATCCCCTCCACGGGCGACCTTTTGAACCAGGACAGGAATTCAAGCCCTCATCCTGACACGGGGCTTTCTGGCTTCTGCCTTCCTCCGTTGCTTTTAATAAAATAGGTATTAGAGCGGCGGGGTCTCGTTTCAGCCTTCGGTTTGGAACAGCTGCCTCCTCATTTTTGTGCAGAGCTTGAAGGCGAAGTCACAAGACGTTAAGCCCTTGTTATAAACAGGGGATTTGAGGAGAGTTACTGGCATCTGCAGGACGTTGCTTGGCTAGGATGAGCCTTGGGGGAAGCTGCGAGCCTGCTGCTATCGTATGGGATGTCCCAGTTTGTCCTCTGGTGGCCTCAGGCAGTGCCGCTTGCTCGGTGACAGCTTGCAGCCAGGGCTCAGCCCTGCTCTGAGCATCCCCAGGCTGCAGCAGCACAGTGCAATGCTCAGGGTGTATTCATCCCAAAAGCAAGGGGTTCGGTCAGGCCGTGTGCCCCTGTGTGGGCTGTGAGCCCCTCTCTGCTCTGTCCCCACGCTGCTTTTGCAGTTTTCCCAGCATCTGCCGCTGGCAGGGCCCAGCTTTCACCTGAGCTCTGGGACACTTGAGTTTGCAGAGGTTTTCTTTGGCATAGGGCTGCCCAGTCCCAGTGCCATCAGCTGGAGGAGACGGGGTTGCAGTGATGCGGGGCTGTGGCACCGATCCTGCAGCACTCAGGCTGAGGTTTTCATCTCTGCCTCCTTCCCAAGCCAGGACGCTGTAGGGGATTTCAGTCTCCTTAAAAGTAATTATCCCCGCTCTGGGCTAGGGTTCCCCATAATGAAGTCCAGGCTCTTCCCCACCAGCAGCAGAGTCAGAGAGGCACAGCCTGCCCAGGGATCTGGGACAAGGAGAAGCCCTTCACTCCCCTTCAAGGAGAATTCTGTGGGTTGGTGTTCCCATCTATAAAATGGGGCCACTGCTTTTTTGCTCCTGGAGAAGCTGCGTGGCCTCCGAGATCCACCCCTGGATGCGCAGTGGCTTCATCCCCTGCAGCACTCAGTATCACCCATTCTTCTAGCTGGGGGACCACGGATGCAGAGCAGAAGCAGTTTGCTGCACAGCACATTCCTGTCCTGCTCCTCTCGGTGCTGCAGAACCATGCTCACCTCTATCTCCTTCCCTTCGCAGACCTGGACGAGTGCTCGGAGGGCAATGGCGGCTGCCAGCAGACCTGCGTCAACATGATGGGCAGCTACGAGTGCTTCTGCAGGGAGGGCTTCTTCCTCAGCGACAACCAGCACACCTGCATCCAGCGCCCCGAAGGTCAGTGCTTGGCATCCCCCGACCCCTTGCTGCTCGCTCCCAAGGAAGAACCCCGCTTTGGGGCTGTAGGGTAACCCCAGATGTATCGCTCAGGTCCGGTCACAAGGAGCACTGTCGCTTTTTGCTTTGGCGGTGACCATGGGGTGGTTGTTGCAGGAGTGGTTGGTGGGCTCCTGCGCTGTGCACAGCTCTGGTGCTGCTTCCTGACCCCCCTCGGCGCTGGGAGCGCTGCGAATTTAAAAGCAAACTTGGCACGAGCACGCTGCAAGAGGACACTGCAGGGCTAATAAACATCCCGGAGTAAAACCCTTGCAGGCCCCTTAATCAAGCTCAATAATACCAAACGGAGGACGCTAATCCCATAGCCAGAGCCTTTCATTAAACAAAAGGTACCCGGAGCTCCCCGCGCCGCTCTGCGAGACGCATCCCTTCCTGCCAGCTCTTGCGCAGCACCGATCCTTCCGTCTCAATATCAGCTCTAAATTGCTGCCGTCTGGAGCGATCTCTTCGCCAAACTATGAGGAAATGAGAGAGTTGGTTTTTTTTTTTTTTTTTTTTTTTTTTTTTTTTTTTTTTTTTTGCATCTCTGCTGATTTTTATCTCTGCCACTTGGCAAAGCAGCTGCATGGGTTTCGCTTTCCTCCTTCCCCTTCCCAGCTGTGCTGATCCCTTGTGCTCCCTGGGGTGTCTCGCCCTGGCTGGGATGGCTCAGTGGCATTTCTGTGTCCCCATCCCATGCGCGTGCCCGGCAGGGATGAGGTCGGTGCCGCCGTGGGTGGCCCCGCTGCAGGCAGGGACACAGGTGCTGCCTTTTGGAGCCCATTTTTGAGCTGAGCATCTGCAGAGCATTGTCAGCGTGGGGAAGGCCGTGTGGGTTCTGTGCCCCGAGGTCAGCTTTGTGGATGCCGCCTGCGTGCTCCCTTCGCTCAAGTTTAGGAGTGAAGAGAAGGGGGTGAGAGGGTGGGAGCTGATCCCTGGATTGTGAGCCCAGACCCTGGGGAGCTGGGGGTGCTTTGGGACTGGGTGCTGCTTGCTCTGACTTTACTCCTGGCTCAGGCACTTCCTTCTGGGGTCCTTGCCAGCACCGCGTCTCCCTTCTCCTTCCCTCTCTCTGAGCCTGGCAGGCTGTCTCCTTTCCCTCTGCTCTTTATTCTGCGCTCTCTCCTTTCCCCTGTCTCTGTCCTCACTGTGAGCAGATGCAGAGCAGTGAAACACTGCTGGTCTGGGAGCTCCTGGCACAAGGAGCCATCAGTTTTGATAAGATCCAAAAGGAAACCTTCCCCTTGTGGCAAAAACCAGCTGCTTCCAACCCGCACCCCCGCCTTGCTGCTAGGTGCAGAGGGTGGAGAGGAGCAGGAGAGCAAATCTGAGTGCTGGTGATCTTCTGGAGCTTTTCTTTGCTTCCTTCTCTCCTTTAGAAGGAATGAACTGCATGAACAAGAATCACGGCTGCGCCCACATCTGCCGGGAGACCCCCAAGGGGGGCATTGCCTGCGAGTGCCGCCCGGGCTTTGAGCTCACCAAGAACCAACGTGACTGCAAACGTAAGGAGAGCATAAGGGATGGAGAAACCAGTCCCACTCTGTGGCTTTGTCCCAGTGGCACAGACCCACCCCTGCCTTGCTGCAAAGCCCTAATTGCCCCACGAGCGTCCTGAATTGGCACCGTGGGGCATCCTGGGGGTGCAGCACCCTCTGTCCATGTCACATCAGCTTTGTTTTCCCACGAGGAAGATGAGCAGAGAGAGTGTGATTGGCACCGGGGGAGCGCAGGAATCCTCTCCCCGGGGCACGCATTGCTCTCAGCCTGTGTGATCTCCTGCCAGCATCTCGCTGGCACTGCCAGGTTCTTAAATATATATTTCTGTCTTTTTGCAATTGTTTTTATTTTGCTTCTTGCTCTCTGTCTTGCAGCAAACATGTAAAATTGCTGATGAGACACAGTTTTAATCCCACGGGCTGTTTTCCCTCCAAGTTAAAGAAAGGCAAAGCAGCCCCGGGAGGGCTGGCAGGAGAGCACCTGAGTCATCCTGGAGCCCATGAAGTTCTCTCTCTGCCCCTGTGTCACCGCTTGGTGCTCTGTGGGGTCCCCTTCCACCAGATCTACTGGTGGCATTTAGCAAATCTGCCAAAAAAACACCCGCACAACCACACGGGAGTTTGTGTCTGCCAAGATCCTGCCAGGAAAACCAAAGGGTTTTAGAAATTATCTAGGAGAGAGGAATGTGTCTTAGGACCTGGCGGAGATTTTCCCAACCCAGCTCCCAGCCTGGGAGGAGGGGGATTGTGAGTTGCGTCCCCAGCAGTGACCCCTGCACTTTGTCCCCCTCAGTGACGTGCAATTACGGGAACGGCGGCTGCCAGCACACCTGCGACGACACGGACCAGGGCCCCAAGTGCGGCTGCCACGTCAAGTTCTTGCTGCACTCCGACGGCGTGACCTGCATAGGTGGGTGCAGAGGGCTCGTGCCGGGGCTCGGGGCTGCTTGTTCTCTCCCTGATCAATGTGCCTTTGGGTGAAGGAGTTCTTTAGGCTTTGGGGACGGGGCACTTCCTTCTGCCAGAAGTTCAAGGCTGAGGTTGGAGCAGCTCGGTGAGGGACGCTGTGAGCATCCGTAGGCTCAGTGCTGTGTCACCACCCACAGGCACAGAACAAAGTGATGTGCTGGGAGTGAAAGTGGCTTTTGGTATGCTCTGGGTTGGGGGTGAGGTGGGAATATGTGGGGACAAATGCGTCGCGGCTCAGTGTGCTGAGGTCCCCACCTGCTTTCGTGCTGCAGGAGGGAAAGGGGTGTGGTGATGTCCCTCATAACAGCAATTATCACCATCCCCCTGGTGCCACCATCTCCATCCAGCAGCAACAGGGAGGGAGCCGGAGGGGACCAATTTGGATGCATGCGCTCCATCCTGACTTGGCACCGCAGGGTCTCGGCTCAGGAGCAATTGTCTTGCGGAAAAACAGTAAAAATAAAAGCAAGAGACCAACAACCCGACAGCCTAACCACCCCCAAAATCGCCCTTTTCCTGTATGTGTTTTCAAATTGGAAAACATCAAACAGAGATAGAAGTTTTACTGGTTTCATATGCTTGCGCTGCTTGACAGCTGATTTGATTTAAAAAAATGTTACATTTGGGGAGTGATTAAGTCCACAAATTGTTCAGTTCTTATTGCAGAATAGAAGGAAAAAAAAAAAAGGGTTGAGAGCGACTGCAGGCAGCAGCCAGCTTTGGGCTGCTCATGGCACAGGGATTGCTCTGCACTCGCTGGGCTCTGAACTCAGGGCTGAGCTGAGGGGGGCTTCATCCACTGCAGCACTGTGCCCCCAGCAGAGCCCCCCTGCCCTCTCCCATTTGGCTCTGTGCAGTGCTGCACTCCCATTTTTAGGGCAGCAGGGAGCTGAGCGGGCTTTGCCCCATTGCATGCATCTCCTCCCTGCTCGCTGCATGGCGCCCCAGCTCGGCACCCAGCAGTGGTGACTTTGCTCTCCGTGGGTGACTCTTGCAGCCTGCTCACCCGCTGGCTATGTGCACAGAGCTCCGTGCGCCCAGTGTGAGGTTGAGGAGGTGTTGGGCACCGGGGTCGTGATGCTCCACAGGGGTCTGTTTCATGGAGGGTCTCAGCGCGGAGCCCCGGGTGCTGCAGGTGTGAGAGGGGCATCTCTGTGCTTCAGCAATCCCACGTCCTCCTGAGAGCCTTGGCCAAAATGTCTCCTTTTTGCCCCAGTCTGTGCTCTGCATCACTCGGGGTGGCACCTCCTGCAAGCTCTGCTGCATCCTTGCAGGCTCTTCTCCCCACTCTCTCTTTCCTGAGGGAGACGAAGCACTGTGACCGCAGATTTTTGGGGGCAGCTCCGAACCCCCTGACCCTGTGCCTGCATCCATGCAGCTCTGCAGGGACAGCCCCATTCTGCTCCACATCCCCCCTGGGGGGGGAGGGGGATGTCCCAGCCCCCCCAGCCAGAAAACACTGTGGGATTGTGCTCCAGGGACAGATTTACGGCCGAGGTGGGGGCTGAGGTACCTGCTTGGATATTTATAACTGCCCGCGTTTGTTTTATGGCCAGGACTCAGCAAACAGCCCCACTCCCCCCCCTCTCCCCCCCAACAACCCCAGTCCTCCCACCGCCGCCCCCTCCCCTCTCTCCTTCTCCATTTCCTCTGAAATATTTCATCGTTTCAAGGGGAATAAAGTTTCCAGCGAGGGGAACGCAAACTCTCTCCCCGGGCTGCGGGCTTTGAAATTGAACGCGGTGCGTTTGATGGGTTTGCTGGGGCCGTCCCCTGGTCCAGGTTCCCTTCAGATCACACCACGCGGCAGGAAGCGCGAGCAGCCCCTTTGAGTGACGGTTTCATTAGGCCACGGCCGGTGTTTTTCATTTTTCCGCTTTTTATTGCCGCTTTTAAAAACGCGGGTAATGAAGAACATGCCTCGGAGCAGAGCGGGGCCAGCCCTAATGGCTCCCAACGAGTCTGCAGCATCGGGGGGGATGGGAGCTGCGGGGGGAAGACGGTGACCTCGGATATTTATGTTGATGCTCTAAAAGCAGCCTTTAAAATAAAACAAATGTGCAACAAATCGCCCTCCGGATTAAAGCCTGGGTCGGGTCAGCCCCGGGGTGCGGTGCCCGCGGGGAGGTGCAGCTCCGGCTGTTGTGGGTTTTGCTTTCTTGGGACGGTTTGTAGGGTGAAACTGATGCTTGCGGTGCATCTCCCATCCTTTCGGTGTTTGGGGCGCAGAGGGGTGAGCCCAGAGCAGGAGCCGTGGATGGGCAGGAAATGCAATTAGGTGGAGAAGGAAACAAACCCAGCTCCAGTTTTATGGCAGATTTCCTGAGCCGCGTCCGGGCGATTTGTGCTGCACCTCTGATGGGCAGCGCGGTGCCGGGATGGTGCCAGGGAGTGGGACCGGATCAGAGCTGGGAAAAGCAAAGCTACCAGGGCAGGAGGGCTTTTTGGGGAGGGGGGGAAACGCAGGCCTGGGCACACAAGGTGGGAGCCAAGGGCTCACAGTGCTGCTCCGAGTGCAGAGGAGACAACGTCCCCTCTTGGCACTGCAGAGCCCTGGGGGTCCTGTGTCCTTGCTGGCAGACCCCTGCCCTTGTGTTGGGTGATATGGGCATGGGGCAGGCTGAGCTTCCTCCTCCTTTCTCCCTTTTCTCCTCCCTCCCTCTGCATGGACCCGGCGTTGTGTCTCATCCAACAGAGATGTGATCATCCCCAAACAGCTCCGTGTGCCCCAGGCATCCCCATCCCTGCGTGCTTCCCCCTGGCCCAGCTGCGGGGCAGCCCAGCACAGGAGGTGCTGGGCTGCCTCATCCCTCACCAAAACACCCAGCATACGGTGGGACAGCCCTCAGCTCCATGCCATGGCCCCCAGAAACATTCCCCAAATGTCCCTTGGGGTGCAGCCCAAGCACACTGAGGTCGGGCTCAGTACCTCCTGCCTGCCCCTACCCCGGTGAGCGCTAATTTTTGCTCTGCTGAGAGCAAGGCACCGCTCCCCAGGACTAACGGGCTCTGCACGAATGCTCTTTGTTGCTCGCTTTCTCCTGCGCCTGCCCTGCTGCTTGAGCAAAGCGCCGAACCACTGGGGATCAGAGAGGCCGGGGGTGATGCAGACAGGGTGATGGACAGCACAGGACCCAGACCTCGGGTTTGGGTCCTTCTGGGAGGTGGGGAACCGTTTCCACCAAGCTCGAGAGGCAGCAGAGTGGAAATCGTTGTCGTGTGACACCCAGCGAGCTTCCTTGCTGGACACTGTTTCTAAATCACTTTTTTATAATGTCAAACAGGGGAGAGACACTTCCAGCAACACGTTATCCTTGAGACGTTTTCTAATGGTAAATATTTTCGTTCTCTTTCTCTGTGAAGGGGTCTCGCCTCGAGATGCTCACTGGGGGGGTGAGCGCTGGGACTAACTGCATGCCCGCTTTGCACGGCCGCGCTGCCAGCACTAACCGGCACCGCTGCTGCTTGCACGCCGCGCCAGCAAACCTCGGGCTGCAACCAGCTCTGCTTTTGGGGACGCAGAGAGCAGCAAGCCCCTCCCTGGCTGCGCTTGCATGACGCCGGGCTCTCGCCTTGCCTGGGCCAGGGGTGATGGTTTCCTTGTGCCCATCTCTGTGGCCGTAGCAAAGGTGGGAGCGCTGGGTGGGAGCGGTGCTTCAGAACCGCCCTGGTGCTCTCTCCTGTTGGGGATCGGGGCCAACGCTTGCAGCTGGGCATTTGCAAGAGGCGTTTGCAGGAGCTGTGCTGCCTGGTGCCCTGGTCTTGCATTGCTCAGACTGTGCAGGGCTTTCTCCCTGCAGTGTTTGCAGCCCGCACCGTGCACTGCTCCCCACATCCCCTCCTCTCTTCCCTTCCCCATCGGGTGACTGCTGGCAGCACCCGCGGTGACCTCGCTCCCAGGAGCCCTTGGGATGTCACTGCAGGTCCCCAGCCCCTTGGGACACATGGCAGCACTCCCTGGCTCTTCCAAGAGAACCCCTTCCCTGAGCCCCAACTCCAACCCCGCAACCCATGCTCTGGGGGCTCTGCAGAGCCTTCCCCAGGCTCCTTCTGCAGGCAGCACCAGGGGGACCTTCACCTCTGTGCTGAGCACACCAGGCTCTGGTCACCCCATGGTTCTCCTCATAAGGTTGTGGGGCTGATGCCCCTCTGCTGCCTCCCAGGAGGTGAAGGCAAACCCAGAGCAGTGCGGGCAGCGGGAGCACGGGGGCACACATGGGGCACGCTTGGACCCGGTGACAGTCAGTGACGGTGGAGGACACTGCAGGGGCATTGTCATGTACAGTGAGGTTAGGATGGAGTGTGTGCATGTGTGTGTGTGTGTACAAGCTGCTTTGTCTTCTCCCTCCCCGAGCAATGGGGGCCCTCAGCAAGCTGCGTGTGCGGTGACTCATGCTGGCTTGCAGCTGCCAGCACCACTGAGCAGTGCTCCTCTCCCAGAGCCACAACACCCATCCCTGACCCTTCACTCTCAGCTACCCCAGAGCGCAGCTCTGCTTGCAAAAGGTTTTTGCAATCTTGGGATGTGACCCCTCCAGCTTTGCAAAGGACTTTGCTGTGCTGTCCCTGCAGGGCTGGCTCCTGTGCATCCCATGCGGGGAGCAAAGCGCTCCCTGCAAAGTTCAGCCCTGACGGTGCAAAGGGGACGGATGGCTGGGGAGAAGGAGCTGTGCTGCTCCTGTTGCAGTTCTTAATGCAGCCTCCATGAAGTTCCCCTTCCCTTCGTGCGGTGCCGCCTGCCCCGTGCTCCTCTCCAGTCCCGGGCTGCTGGGTTCATATCTGCAGAAATCCATCCCTCGCCGTTATGTTTTGTAATTGTGCTGGCTATTAATTGCATGAAATGGTCCCTTTGTTCTCCTATTATGGGACATCATAAAAATAGCAGCAGCAAGACGAGCACAGAACGATCCCAGCTCCGTCGCCCTGCAGCAAATGGTTGCATGGTTCCGTCACTGGGCCCCATGCAAAGAGCGGCAGAACCTGGGATTTGCTCTTTCCAAGGAATTTCTTCAAGGCATGTTCATGTCGGGTTCCTTGAAGCCCCAACGCCTCATTTACCCCGCGCCCGGCCCTCCAAAGGGAAAGGCTTTATTACCCTCTGTGAACAACTTCATGCACTTCAAACCATTGTTCTAGCGGTTAGGACCCAAATTGAAGATTGATCTCGCAGGGAAGCTGTCAAGCTGAAAACGCTTCATTTCAATTAGTGCTCCTTCTGCTTTTACCAGCAACAGCTGACTTTGATAATGCTGGAATAATTAGCATTTTTTTTTTAAGGGATTTTTTTTTTCCACTGATGCTGCCGGCATGTATGCGTGTGTGTGTGTGTGTGTTCTAATTTTACAAAGCGTCTCTCAAATTAGCCTGGGCAGCCGGATGGGCCAGCGTGCCCATCAGTGACACACGGGGACAATGTGGACGTGGGTTGGGCAGCATGTGTGGGGCAAGCAGAGCGCTGTGGGGCAGGTGGGTGCAGCTGGCGTGGGGCGAGGGCTGTGCACGTGAGCACATCTTGCACACCTGAATGCTGACAGCCCCGTGTGTCCCCCACCAGCTGCATTCCTGCTCTCAGGGATGCTCCCGAAGAGTCCCAAAACGTTTTGTCCTTTGTTTTATGGTGGCACCCGCCCTCCCCGGCACTGCTCCGTCCGTAGCTGCACGGAGCTCCATGCGCTGCCCTCGGACAGACGGACGGGGCTGCCCTGCTCCCTTGTCCCACTGCAGGGGCAGGTAGCCTTTCTACAGTGCTGGATGCTGGAAGGCAGGAGGGCTGTTCAGGGGACAGGGCTGTGGGAAACCCGGGTGCTTTTCCCTGCCTGCAAGCTGGGATGTGCCGCGTGCACTCACTTTTCACCTCTACCCCACCGGGTCCCCTCTCTGTAATTGAGGGTGTACATTAACCAGGAGATGTTAAAAACCCAGACGTCTTTCAGTGGGGCAGGGATCGTGCCCCCGCTCCCCGCCTCCCCCAAGCTCCTCACTCCCACGCTCCTTCCCTCTCCCCACAGAGACGTGTGCTGTGAACAACGGGGGCTGCGACAGCAAGTGTCACGATGCGGCCACCGGCGTGCACTGCAGCTGCCCCATGGGCTTCATGCTGCAGCCCGACAGGAAGACCTGCAAAGGTAGGAGCGCCCTCTGACCATGGCTTGTGCCCGTGGGAAGGCTCGGGCGTAGCTCAGCGCTGTGTACCCACGGGGTCTGGTTGAGTTTGTGTTTGCATCCGGTGGTGAAACTGGGGGACCGCCTCTGTGTGTGGGTCCTGTGCTGATCCAGCACACCAGGGCCGGGTTTGCAGAGCTTCCCAGCTGCCTGGTGAGATGGGAAAATCCCAAGTTCTGCAGCAAGCTCTCACCTCCTGCCTTTTTATAAGATGCCCATTCCTCATCAAAACGCATCAGCTCCGTGTGTGTCCGTGCGGGGGATGCAGGGGACACTGTGACCCCGGGTTGGGACGGGGCAGCGCCTGCACTTTGTCATTCATCAGCTGCAGGAACTTGACCCTGCTTGAAAGCAGAGCCCCAAGAGGCTCCCTGCAGCCGCCTGCCCACCTGCTGGCTGCTCCCAGCAGCCCCCTGCCCCTTGTTATTTCTTCAGGGCTGCCCCTCTGATACAACAGTTTCCAGGAAAGAGCAATAACCCGGAGCCATACCCCCGTGTCTGGGGCTTTTATTGCCGCTGCGAGGCGGTTTACAGCCGGTAACAAAGGGAAAGCCTCGACCCCAGCGCTGGCGGCGGGGAGGTGGGCAGACAGCCGCCCCTTCCTGCTGCTCTTCCATTTCACAGGTCGTTTCCAAGCAGTAAATTGTGCGATTAGTGGGAAAAGGGAAAAAATAAAATAAAAGCAGAGCTGGGAGGGCTGGGGATGAGCAGCACGCGTGTCCCTGTCCCCCCCACCTCCCCAGACATCGACGAGTGCCGGCTCAACAACGGCGGCTGCGACCACATCTGCAGGAACACGGTGGGCAGCTTCGAGTGCAGCTGCAAGAAGGGCTACAAACTGCTCATCAACGAGAGGAACTGCCAAGGTGAGGGCACCGCGGGGACGCGGCTGTCACCTCTCCCTGCCCTCTGTCCCCACCTCTCCTGCAGCAGCCGCTTCTCCAGGCAGAGTGCCCCCAGCTCAGCACCCAGCCAGGCGATGCTGGGCCACCTGGGGGGCACGGGGCTCCCCCCAGCCCAGAGCCACGGGCAGAGCTCAGCCCCAGCTGCAGCCTCCCCAAAATCGCGGGGTCTGGGTGTGACGGGGGGCAGGGGGGGGGTTGCTGAAGCTCCGGGGCTGCGACCGCTTTCATCTCCATCCAGGTTCTGCGCTCTTACAAGATTGACGTGAGCGTGGCAATTAACTTAATGAAGCCAACGAAATGATGCTCAAACCCTCCAGGCTGGGCTCACCTGCGCACGCGGGGCCGCCCAGCCCCAGCCAGGTGCCCTGCGGGGCTGCACAGACAATGCTGGCACCGGCCCTGGGGCAGGACCTGCCCATGCAGCACCCTCTGTGCACTGAGCAGCACTGGGGCAACACACCGAGGGCACCATCTGGGACATCTGGGGGCTGAGTTTGGGGTGGGAGGGCTGGTGGTGGGCTCCTCCAGCCGCAGATGGAATGTCCAAGGAGTCTGGAGCAGGGAAGGTGGGACACGGCCCTAGAGCATCCCAGTGTGGGGTCCCAGAGCATCCCACTGCAGGGTCCCAGAGGATCCTGGTGCAGCCCCCAGCTTCCACCACATGAAGGAAGAACGTGCCAACCCTCACCTCCCCCCCTTCTCTTTTTGCCCTCCCCAGATATTGATGAGTGCTCGTTTGACCGGACCTGCGACCACCTCTGCATCAACACCCCCGGGAGCTTCCAGTGCCTCTGCAACAAGGGCTACACGCTGTACGGGCTCACCCACTGTGGAGGTAGGGCTGGCTGGGGGCTGGAGGTGGGACCCTGCTGGGTTCGGATCCCAGGGAGCACTCAGGGCATTCAGAAATGGGGCAGCCCCATGGCAGTCCCCAAGGGCCAGGTGGCAGTGTCCCATGTCCCCACCGTGCACCCCGTGCTGGGGCCTTGCAGGGAGAGCACGCGCAGCCAGACACTGGTGTCTGCAACTTCAAACGCAGCAGCAGGAACAATTTGCGACTTGTCTGCGAGCGGGAGAGAGGGAGAGAAATCCCCGGCGTTGTTGGCAGCGAGCTGGGACGGGGTGGGAAGGGGAACATCAAAAGGGGATGAGTAAAGTTTCACAAGGCGGGGGCGTGCAGCGCCCCGGGATGCAGATGAAACATGCTGGGGGGGGTGCAGGAGCGTGTTGTGGCAGTGGGGGGGGTGACCTTACTCGTGCCACACGTGCCCCATTGCTCCCAGAGCAGTGTGCTGGGCTGGACACAGCCCCCCCGGGATGCAAGCGCTCTGCTATTGTCTGTGTTTTGTGCCATTTGTCTGCCCAAACTCACATGGTTCAGCATTGGAGTCGGGGGGTCCCACTGTCCCCCACCTCTCCCTTTGTTCCCATAGATGTTGACGAATGCAGCATCAACCGTGGGGGCTGCAAATTTGGCTGCATCAACACACCTGGCAGCTACCAGTGTACCTGTCCCGCCGGCTGCAAGCTGCACTGGAACAAGAAGGACTGCATAGGTACGTTGGGTCCAGATCTGCTCCAGCACTGCCTGGGGGTGCCACAGCCCCAACCATCACCTGGGGCTGTTGGGAGCAAGGTGGGGGCAGGTGGAGCACTGGGGTTTGGAGACTCCAAGCGCAGGGTTCTGCAAGGTGAGATGCTTTGGTCTGGGGACCCTTTGTCCATCTCACATGGGTTAGGATGGGATGGGATGGGATGGGATGGGATGGGACAGGACAGGACGGAACGGGACGGGATGGGACGGGATGGGACGGGACGGGACGGGACGGGACGGGATGGGATGGGATGGGATGGGCTGTATGTTGTCCTTCTCCCCCTGCCCTGGGACATCTCACTGTGTTTTAGACCATGCCTGGGGCAGGCTGTGAGCTTTTGCGCTGGCAGTGCCTCTAATAGAGCAGTTCTCATGGCCCTGGCCATGCCCTGGTACCCAATTGACCCCTTTCACTGGGGACAGGCAGAGCCAAGGGCAGCTTTGCCCCCCAAATCAGAAACCTCAGCTGCCACAGTAAAGCAGGAGCCGGGTGGGGGGAGAGTTAAGATGCTGCTCCAGGAGTCCCACACTGCACTCTTCTCTCAGCTGGGTGTGGGGGGGGTTCCCACCATGGTCCCTGCTCTGTGCCAGCCATGGGTGTCCCCACTTGTCCCCACCAGCCGGTGCGTGTCCCTCAGAGCTGGTGAAATGCCTGTCAGGTTCGGTGCCACCGCGGGCCACCCTCACCTGCAACAAGATGGGCAAGAAGGACAGCTGCGCCCTCACCTGCGCCTCCAAGGCTCGCTTCCAGCCAGGTACGGGGGGGACAGGAGGGTCCCCATCCCCTGCATGGCCCAAACCAGGGGCAGAGGAGTTGCAGTGCCCTCAGAGTGTGAAGGAGAGAGGCTTTTCCTGGGTGGGTTCGTGCAGCACAGGGTCAGTGCAGTGCAGCGCTGGGTGCTGCACCCTGGGGTCTCTGCACGGCTGCTCAGGGGGGATGGGGTGTCTGCACCAGGGGCTCAGCATCACACCGACACCTGCACCTCCTTCCCGCAGAGTCTGACAGCAGCTACACCGTGAGCTGCGGGACGCCGGTGCTGCGGCAGGGCAGCCAGCACAGAGCTGCCAACAGCAGCCAGCAATGCCTCGGTAAGGGGCTGCGGGCACCTGTCCCCCC
>NC_034433.1:4294778-4315116 GCF_002078875.1 Numida meleagris | reverse complement strand
CAGCACCCGCCTTTTCTTTTAGAGACTGTCGCTGCCCCAATCAAGCAGAAGGCTTCCTTCAAGATCAAGGATGCCAAGTGCCACCTGCACCCACGGGCTAAGAGCAAGCAGGACGAGGCGGGGAAGGCTGGGGCACAAGGTGAGCGGGGGCGGGGGGATGCTCATCCCACCCTAAAAGGGACGGGTGCTGATTGTCACCCTGCGTGCAGGCGGTGCTGCACCCTGCTCCGACTGCCAGGTGGCCTTCGTCAACCTCAAGTGTGACTCGTCCAAGAAGGGGAAGGGCCGCCGGGCTCGCAACTCCTCCGGCAAGGAGGTGACGCGCATCACGCTGGAGTTCGAGGCAGAGATCAAGCCAGAGGAGACCACAGGTGGGCTTGGTGCTGGGTGGCATCCCATGGTGTCCCCGTGCAGCAAGGAGAGCTGGGATGGTCCTCATCCTGTGCTGGCTGGGTGTCCAGCAGAGCCCACGGCAGGGCTTTGCACCATGGAGAGAATCCTCTTGGGTTTCTCTCTTCTCTTACTGCTGTTCTCTCTGTCCCCCCCGCACCCCCAGCCAGCTGCAACCTGCACTGCCTGCGACAGAAAGTGGAGAAAAAGCTCAAATCGGCCATCAAAGCCCTGAAGAAATCCATCAACCAGGAGCGGTTCCTGCTGCGCTTCGCTGGGATGGAGTACGAGGTGGCGAGGAAGCTGAGCGTGGCTCCGGAGCGGCAGGAGAGCTGCGGGCCGGGCCAGCAGCGCCTGGGCACCAAGTGTGGTAAGGGAGCGGTGCAGGGTGCGGGGATGGGGACCGGTGTGTCCCCCCCATTGGGGACAGCCCCCCAGCATGCCACTGACCTCCAGCCCTGGCTCTCAGTTAGCTGCTCGCAGGGAACCTATTACCACGGGCAGACGGAGCAGTGCGTCCCCTGCCCCTCTGGCACCTACCAGGAGAAGGAAGGGCAGCTCTCCTGCGACCTGTGTCCCCGCAGCGATGCGTTCGGCCCCGTGGGAGCCACCAACATCACCGGCTGCACAGGTAGGGGACGCAGAGGGGACCGAGGAGGGGACACCCACGCACCAACCCCAATGCTCCACCGTCGGTCCCCATCCAGAAGAGGCAAAGAATCTGAGCACCTCCGGCAATTGCCCATTTGGCCACGGGAACAGCATTGAGAAGGGCCCCCATCCCATTTGTTCAGCTGGAGGGGCAGGGAGCTGGGCACAGGGCACTCTGCGGGCTGGGTCCTAGTGATGGCTGTGCCCGCAGGTCAGTGCCCCCCCGGGCAGCACTCCGCCGACGGCTTCAAGCCCTGCCAGCCGTGCCCACGCGGCTCCTACCAGCCCGAGGTGGGGCGGGCACTCTGTTTCCCCTGCGGTGGGGGGCTGACCACCCGGCACGAGGGAGCCCTCTCCTTCCAGGACTGTGACACCAAAGGTAGGTCCCAACCGACGCAGGGCGGGAGGGACCCTCAGGGGCTGTGCCAGGGGTGACGGAGCTCTGTTTGCTCTCTGTTCCCCCAGTCCAGTGCTCGCCTGGGCACTACTACAACACCAGCGTCCACCGCTGCATCCGCTGCGCCGTGGGCACCTACCAGCCCGACTTCAGGCAGAACTACTGCATCGCCTGTCCCGGCAACACCACCACCGACTTCGACGGCTCCACCTCCGTGTCCCAGTGCAAAAGTAGGTGGGCAGTGGGTGCAGTGAGAGTGGGGCTCCTTCCCCAGAACCATCCCCAAGCCCCTTAAAACAGCACGGTGGGTCATTGCTGTTCTTCCTCCATGCATGGGGGTACGCAGGGAGTGGTGCTGATGAAGATCTCACCCACACCACCACATAAACCTCTGCAGTCCCAATGCCTTTGCCACCCATTTCCAGTCCATCTGTGCCCTTTATGCCACCAGTTTCTTCTCTCTGTGCCACCAATTTCCCATTCTTCTGTACCACCAGTTTCCAATCCCTCTGTGCCACATTTTCCAATCCTTCTCTGCCACCAGTTTCCAGACCCTCTGTCCCTCTCCTGCCTTGCAGATCGCCAGTGTGGAGGCGAGCTGGGCGAGTACACGGGTTACATCGAGTCCCCCAACTACCCAGGGAATTACCCTGCCAACGTCGAGTGCACGTGGAACATCAACCCGCCCCCCAAGCGCAAGATCCTCATCGTGGTGCCAGAGATCTTCCTGCCCTCCGAGGATGAGTGCGGGGACGTCTTGGTGATGCGGAAAAACTGTAGGTAACAGAGCGTGGTGGTGCGGTGCTCACGGGAAGAGCCAGGGATGGACAGAGCAGAGCAGAGCTGATGAAAGCCAGGGGAGAAGGGCAGGTCCCTGCGTGGCAGTGGGGCAGGTTTCTGCAATGTGTAGGTTGCTGGGGGGAGGTCAGCATCACCCTGCTGCTGTGCTGCCCTGCTGCTTTGCAGGGATGTGCATGCAGTCCTCAGGGTTCAAAACCCTGGAAGGAAGGAATTGCTTCCATTCCAAGGAGGGAATGTCACATTCCCTGCTACTAAACAGGGCTGGGGGAGCCAGCCTCACTGCCCACGAACAAGCCCCATCCCTGGTGTCCCCTTTAAGCGTTCTGGCACAGTGAGGTGGGGGCCATCACGCGGTCCCTCGCTGTCCCCCTGCAGCCTCCCCATCCTCCATCACCACCTATGAGACGTGCCAGACCTATGAGAGACCCATCGCCTTCACCGCCCGCTCTCGCAAACTCTGGATCAACTTCAAAACCAGCGAGGCCAACAGCGCCCGGGGCTTCCAGATCCCCTACGTCACCTATGACGGTGAGTGTGGGGCAGCAGCATCCAGCCAGGCACTGCCTGCTCCGGTCCCCAGGAGCCCAGGGGCTCACGTCTCCCCTGCATTAGGGGAGCTCGGTGCCAGGCACTGGGACAATGGGTCTGGGGAGGCATGCCCTGAGCTGGTTTCTCTCTTGGCTGTTGCAGAGGACTACGAGCAGCTGGTGGAGGACATCGTGCGGGACGGCAGGCTGTACGCCTCCGAAAACCACCAGGAGATCCTCAAGGTGAGCACTGTCCCTGGTCACCTCCGCCGCCCGGCGCTGCTGGGGTGAGCACAGTGTGTCGCTCCGGTTCGGAGCCGTGCTGGGGGTGCTGTGGGGCTGAAGCAGCTGTGTGCGGTGCCCAGGATGAGGGGCTGATGACAGCTTTGCTTCCCCCCAGGACAAGAAGCTGATCAAAGCGTTCTTCGACGTGCTGGCACACCCCCAGAACTACTTCAAGTACACGGAGAAGCACAAGGAGATGCTGCCCCGCTCCTTCATCAAGCTGCTCCGCTCCAAAGTCTCCAGCTTCCTGCGGCCCTACAAATAGCGCCCTGACAGCCCGGGCCGCCCGGCCACCGAGGAATCCCTCTCCTCCTTCACTTCTTATTTCAGTTTTCCTCCTTCCTCCTGCTCGGCTCCGGCAGGACCGCCGCCTCCCGCTCCGCAGACAGCTCCGGTCTCACCCTGGTCTCACCCGGCGATGCCGTTCCTCTCTTCTGCAGCAGCTTCTTCACCCCATCCGTTTCCTTCCCACCTCTGTGCCGGCTCTGTCCCATCCCTCGGTGCCATCCGGGCGCCCGCAGCCCCCCTGGGGTTCATCCCCTGCTCCCCCCCAGGGCAGCGCCGGAGGTAACGCCGCGTTTTGCGCAGCGCACGGGGCTTAGCTACCAGCACAGCTTTGCAGACGAGCCCGGGGGAGGGGGAAAAAAAAAAAAAACAAACGAAACCAACCATAACGCCTACTTTCTTAAAAACAACCATGGTAAAGAAAAGAGGAAGGACAGAACGGGGCAGCGCGGTGGCAGGGGCACGGTGGCACTGGTGGCCGTCCTGCTGGAGAGCCGCGCTGGCACCCGGCGCTGGAGGAAGGCACGGGGAGCAAAGTGTGGCTGCACGGGAGACGGAGCGACCGAGGAGGACTTCGGCCGGGCGCGTTCTTCCTCCCCCCCCCCCCGCGGACACTCGTGCCAAGGAACCAGACTTCCTTACAAGCTCTGCCAAAGAGTAATTCGTCGACAGAAAGCAAGCTTTGTGAAGAGCAGGAGTCAACGTTTGTGCACTAGGATATCCTCCTTTCTACCTTTTTCATATGTATTAAGTGCAATCATTTGAGTCTTCTTTATATTATTTAGAGGGAAGTTTTTTGTTTTTTTTTTTTTCCTACTAGAAACTACAATATTTATACCTGCCTGAGAAATGAGAATGTGTGTCTGTCACAAAAAAACAAAACCAAAACAACAGAACAAACCAAGCCCAGCCCTGGGTTGCTGGTGACCAACGCAATGGCGTTTTCCAGCCTTGGAACCTTTTCTGCCGCGTGTTTTCCTGGTAGCAACCTGCTTTGGTGGAAGGCTGCACCTCTCCTCTGCGGGAAAGCGGGGCTTGGCCACAATGGGGTGAGTTTTTGCTGGGTTTTAAGGCACTTCTGTCCACTCACAGTGGATCTGTCACCTTTACTGGGGCTGGCTGTAATGCTGGGCAGGGTCGGTGCTTTATGGTTTCAGGCTCGTTGAGCTCCTTGGCTCTGGGAAGCACCGTGCTGCTCCGTCCCACTGCGCCCGCTCCTCCCGTCCTGAGAGGGAACCATTATTTATTGCTCCGTGCATCCCCTCTGATGACCCAGGCAGAGCCCTGGGTTGGTCCATGCCCCCCTCAATCTGTGCTGCTCACTCACCCCAACAGCTTCTCCCGGGCTCTGCTAGGGGCGCTGGGACGGGGAGCTGAGGTTTGTCCCCGGGATGCGTGGGGCTGGAAAAGGCCGCACTGATTCATCGCAGCTGTGGGCTTCTCCCTCCTGCCGCCCGGCTCGCAGCCTGGCTGGAAGCTCGGCAGCTGGGGGCTGAGCTGTTTGTCGCTCGGTTTGGTGTCTGAGAGCAGCTGCTTTGATGCACAAAAGCCGTTGCAGGGATTCGGAGGGTTGTTTTTTGTTTTGTTTTTAATCGCTCTGGGGCAGTCACAGCGGAGCAGTGACCGCCAAAAGGGTCTTTCGTATTTAGAAGAGGGAAAAAAAAAAAAAAAAGAAAAAAACAAAAAAGCCAGGCCAGGAATGCACGCTGTGGTGGCCCCGGTGCGACGCAGCCACTCCTGCCCACAGAGCTCTTTAATTCTCTGCCATTTAATTTCGGAGCTGCTGCTGCTGCTCTGAGCCTGTGCGGGTGGACCTGGGAACCGCGGGATGTCCTGGGTGCCACCGGGCACCTCTGCCCCCCCCAGGGCAGCACTGCAAGGCGAGCGGGGCTGCACGTCCTCCTGTAAAGGACACGGGGATCTGGTAACACATCCTCCCCCCGCCACCAATGTTCTCAGACAGAAAGTCCACAGGGCCACCAGGAGGAAGCAGCCCCTTCTGTACCCGCGCCCACCAGATGGCTCAGAAAAGGTTTGGAAGGCTGCAAGCCATCAGCCACCTCTCGGATGCACTGAATGTTTCAGCGCGGTGAACACAAACACGAGGGTTGCTGCGTGGGTTTTTTGGGGGTGTTCTTTTTTTTTTTCATGTTGGAATATTTATATCTGCCTTTTGCAGCAGGCCGTGACGTTACCATCTCCAGCAAAGCGATTAAAGGAACGAGAAAGGTGTAGTTCATAAAGTTATTTGCACTTGATTAAAAAGAAAAAAAAAAAATGTATCTGAACTTTGTAAAAAAGAAATGTTTGCATTTTGTATTGTCTTTTTTTAATTATTAAAAGGAATTTCTTGGTGTTGTGTTGATCTTTCAGAAGCTGGCTCTGATGCTCGTTTTAAAAGGTTTCTAACAGCGGGGTCCAAAGCTGTTTCCATTGTTTTGTTCCTCATGCTCAGAGCAGCTCTTTTTGAGGGCACGGAGCTTTTCTTCCAGCTTAAATCCTACGGACTTCCATAGGCTCAGCAGTCATTACACAATACACTTATTTATATACATTAATTAGATGCAACATATCTCATTTTTAGCCCAGAACATTGAGTTGAACTACTTCATGCCTCTCTGCTAGACCAGAGCAGAACCAGTCAGGAGCTCTTTCTATTGCAGCCAACACCGATCCCTTGCTGAGCTGGAACCCCCACTTCCCACCCCCAGCATCCTCCAATCTTAAAGTAACTGGGGACAGCTGGGAGACCCATCAAGTCTTCATGAGCTGCTGCTGCACAGGAGCCCCTGACTCCAGCCATTGGTCACTGCCAGGGGAGTAGATCCCTATAAGGTGTGAGTGCCCCATCAGCCTCTGCTCTGGCAGGCTGCTGGTTCCAGGATAGCAGAAGGGAGACTCTGGGGGTGAGCTGGGGAGCCCTGGGGCTCTAAGATGACTGCTGGGTGCAGGGGCTGTTCTGGGCACTGAGCCCTTCCTGAGCTTTGAGGTAACCACCTCAATTTTGCTCGTTCTGGCTGCTGAGTGCTTCCCTTCCCTCTTGCTCTGAATGCAGGGTAACAAGCTTGTCTTTTTCACAAGGAATCAGCTTGTGTGACTCAGAAAGCCCAAACACAAACTTAGGTCTGATGTTTGCCCTGAATTCATGCCCCTTTCAACTAAGCAGCATTCAAAACCCTTCTTGCTGCAAGGAAGCAAACAGCTCTTTGGAAAGCCTTGCCCAATAAGCTTTGGAGGAATGCAACCACACAGCTGTAAGATGTCCTAAAAGTTTATTGCCACCCAGTTAGTACAGACGCTGGGGCTTCCCCATGGTGCTCTTGATATACAAAGCACGCACGTTCTGCCAGTTCTTCTTCAGCAAGGACACCAGGAAGTTGATGGCCAGGTGGATGTTGTAGACAAGTTCATCCTCTGTCATCTTCACATGACCAACAGCCACAGCCAGACAGAGCACCTGGGGACAAGGACACCAGGGTCACTTATGCACCGACTCACAGAACAGCCCAGTGCCAGCTAAGCTCACCGAGGGATCAAACCACCCCACGGTCTGTCATCTACACTGAACTTCCCCAGCTTATCCATGGAAGGGTGCTTCTACGGGGCTCATTATGTCTGGCACGTGGCTCCCATGAACGTGCCTGGCAGCATCTGGATGCAATCTGAGTAACAGCTGGCACAGGTCTGTCTTCCTCGGAGTGCAAAGGTGGCTCAATGAAGGCAGCAAGCACCCGCCTCCTGAAGCTGGGAGGGATGTGCAACACACCGCAGTGAACTGGTAGGGAAGCAGGAGCAGACCTCTCACGTAACTAATCCCATGCCTGACTCACCAGGCAGCACTGGCACGTTTCCTGCAAACTGCTAACCCAGCGCAGCACAGACTGTTAGCTCCAAACTTCACTGCTACGCGTGGCGCCAGCTTCACTTTTTGTTTTGGCACCAGCCACCAGCCCTTTCTTTCTGCACATAACGCGCACAGAGGCCAAGCCTCTGCCTGCCAGCCTTGCTGAGGAGCTTGTAAGTCAATGTTCCCCACAGGCTGAAGACAAAAGGATTTATGAGCGAGCTGACAAGAGAAGCGTCGGGACATCATTAGCTCTGTTACTTAAAACGCTGAAGCATTTGCAAACTATTGCATTTACTGTGTCCTTCCAGCTGTGCCTTCAGGCTCAGATCAGCTGGAGTCCGAGGATGCACCTCAGCTAGCAGAGCTGCTAATTCTGAATAATACCCAGGAGTCGCATTTAGACCACTGGCATGAGATTAAAATGCCTGAGCAGGGTTATTTTGGTTTTAGGGAGCTGGCTTGCCTTGACATCTCTTGACAGTAGGCGCAGACATCCACAGAGCTGCTGCAAAGTTCACTTGCAGAGTCAAGTCCTGAACTTGCCTCTGCCAAAGCACTGCAGCATGCACAAACCCACTGGGGCATGCCTGCCTTGACGGCCACACCCTGCACATGTCACCCACTTACTGCAAGTGTTAATTATGACCAACTGTGCTCAGCACTCAAACATCAGGATCATCTCCTAATCGCTTTTCTAAGCTCTTCTAACCACAGATAGATTGTTCTTTTCCAGTTAGCAGCTGAATGCTCTGGTGGCTGCGTCCCTCTGCTGCCCAGCAGAGCACTGGATGCTCCTCAACATGAGCTGTTGGAAGACACTGGAGGGACACCTACAGACCAGACCAGAGATCGCAGCCACAACCAAGTGACCACCAACCACCCACCACCCCCAGGTAGGCAGCTTCCAGCTGGAAGTCCTGAGCTCTTTACCTTCTTCATCTGAAACTTGATGGTAGACTTGACCTCATCAACCTTGGCCACCAGGTTCTCATTGTGAGTGAGGAGAGATGGGAATTTGCCAGCTTTGTTCAGACCTGGACCCAGGATTCGAGGAATCTGCTTGATCAAAGACTCTGAAGCCAGGAAGGCATCGTACTTCTTAGCTGTGAGAACAAATGTAGGTAAGGAAGTACTCTCAGCTCCAACCAGCAGCTTGAAGTCAGCAGCTCAGCTGAGACGGCCCTGCTGCACTTCTCCCAACACGTGCATTTTTGTGCTCCCCAAACCCTTTTTCCTCATACTGCATTATAAACCATTCTTGTCACACCAGCCAGACCTGGTAGGGCTCGGAGCCTGACATCCTGACAGCGATCCCATTAACTTTACATAGAGGTCTTCCCTGAAATCATGGCATTTGTCAAGCCATGTTTACAGACACTTGGAGCTCTACCAGGATTCTCCTTCTGTATTCTGTGCATGTGTGAACAGAAGCGTGTGTGGGTACCACAGACCTGAGAGAGGCTTAGTTCACGGTAGCAGTATCCTACAGTTTCATAACCTCCTATGGTTCCAAGAACTGGATGGTAAGCTTTCCTTGTCTGCTTAAGATACTATCAAAATGACTGCTTTTGTAGGAAAAGAAAGGTTTTATCTGCTTTAAGTAAAAATAAGCCAACTTTGTTCTGTTCATTTAAGTACCGCAGGACTAGATCACTTTTTGCCTCCAGTTTTACTTGGCTTTGTTGCACTCCAGCTCCCTGATCAGGGAAGTATGGCACGCCAGGTGAGGGAGGTAACTTCACAAGGAGATAGAACAGCTCTCCTGCATCCCTTCCACATGGAAGACAGCAATCACTGCACTCCTAGAGCGCTGATGCGCCAGGCATTCTATGCCGTATGAGGCTGTTAAGTTTTCTGGGTAGCTTCTAAACATAATCCTACTCTTCAAGCTGACAGTGGTCAGTTTCCTGCTCTCTGCAGCTAACCCTGACATGGGAATCTGAGCACAGGGAATCTGCTGTCCCTACCAAGCACAGCTCAGCCATGGCACCCGGAGACTGACCCACACCCCACTCACCCAGCTTCTTCACCAGCTTCTTGTTTTTGTTGAGCTTCTTCAGAGCCTCTATGTCCATGTGAGGGATTTCAACCGCTTTGGCCTCATCGCAGTGCTGCTGGTCCCCCAGCAGGCAGACCGAGAACTTGGGCCGCGGGGTCGACTTCAGCCTGTGGACAGAGCCCCAATTACTCATTGTGCCATCAACGCCACACACCTCGGAGGGAGCCACGAGCAGAGACCTTACCGCAGCGCCTCGCATCTTCCTCCACGCTCAGAACCTGCCTCTAGGGCAGGGCGGCGGGGGCAGCGCCCCACACCTCCCCTCGTGTTTTAAGACCCAGGGTGGAGGTCCGTCCAGCCGCACCCGCTCGGGGGTGACGCTCTGAACTACCCGGGGCGTTCAGCAGCACGGCCTGCAGCAGGGAAGCTGCCCTCGGCTGAGGGCCGCGGGCTGAAGGCTGGGTGGGAGCAGGAGGATGCCGAACCTGACGGTGCCGGAGAAGCGCTTGTCTTTCTGCGGGTCATAGTTCTTCAGGCTGATCTGCAGCTCCACCGTCTCCACAAACCTGAGGGAAGAGCTCCAGGTCAGGCCTCGCGCAGGGAGCGAGGCCTCAGCCGGGCACAGGGCAGGGCTCGTACTTGCGCTTCTTGGTCTTGCTGCCCTGCAGCACCTCCTTCACCGCCTCGTACAGGGTGTCGCGGGACACTTTGCTGCTGCGGGGGGAGAGAGACGAGGCGGGCTCAGCGCGGGCCTAGCGCGGGCAGCAGAGCGGAGACGGGCCCGAGCCCGAGACCGGGCCCGAGCCCCAGCCCAGCCCGCCCCGAGCCCCATCCGCGCCCTCCCCCGGCCGTTTACCCTCTCCCCCACCAGCGGACCCGGTGATCCAACCCCTGCCAAGCGGCCGTGCCGCGGATGGCGGCGGATACCGCGGCGAACCCTCACCCACCTCATGGCGGCGGCTCAGGCGGAGAGGGCGGGGCGGGGCGACCCGCGCGTTATAAGTACGGCCGAGATCTCGCGAGCTTTCTCCCCGCTGCCGGCGCCATGCTGGGAGTGGCGGAGTGCAGCAGTGAGGTCAGGAAGTACGGAAGTGGTACAGCGGGGCCGGGAGAGCTCGCGTGCCCTAACCCCGCCGCTCCACAGCCCACTTCCGGGGTGGGGCCCCAGAACCTGTATATTGCGCGGGGAGCCGCTGAGGCGCGGCGTCGCGTTGTGTCGCTATCCGCGTTGCGGGGCTTCCGTGCGTGGAAGGACGCGGGTTCAGCGGATCCGTTCAGGTCGGTGCTGGGAAGAGCGGGGAGGGGCGGCCGGGCCCAGGGAGCATCTGCACCGCCCTGGGCTGGGCCTGACCCCCCTCTCCCCTCAGGGCCCGGCTCGTGGCGGCCTGCAGCTCCTCACGGGGAGCGGAGGGGCAGCGCTGGGCTCTGCTCTCTGGTGACAGCGGTGGGGCCCGAGGTAACGGCATGGAGCTGTGCCGGGGGGTCAGGCTGCGTTCTGCCCCAGAGGGAGGTGGGTACAGAGCTGTCGTTGACTTTTAGTCAGTACTCTAAAGTAAGCACGCGGACTTCGGGGAAGAATTGAACGGGAATGGTTCCTTTTATTTAAGATTTGTAGGGAAGAAGACAGCTTGCTGTTCCACACGCCTCTTGCTGAGAGCATACTGAGCAAAGTGAGGTTTGTGTCTGAGGACAAGCTGCCAGGGCATGATGGAGAGCGGGGGCTTGCAAGCAGTGACCCTTAGCGATGGGACAGCAGCCTCCGTCCTGCAGGCTGCCAGAGGTAACGGAGTCTGTGGGCTGTGAGATCTCAAAGTCTCTTAACAACCCCGTGAAGTTGGAGGTAAAGTGCCCTTATGACATGCAAGCTGTCATGTATCCTGTGCAGGAAGCTTGCAGCTGTCTTGAATTGGCACAGAGGACTGTGCAGCAGGAATCAGAGAGGAAGGGGCCTCTGCAGACTGAGTCCAACCTCTCTGCTAAAGCAGGTTCCCTGCAGTAGGCTGCATAGGAAAGTGTCCAGGCAGGTCTCGAATATCTTCAGAAATGATAACTCCTCAGCCTCTCTGGGCAGCCTGTTCCAGTGCTCTGTCACCATCCCTGTGAAGAAGTTCTTTTACATGTTAGTATGGAACTTCCTGTGTTCCAGTTTTTTGCCTGTTGTCCCTTGTCCTGTTGCTGCACACTGCTGAAAAGAGCCCGGCTCTATCCATTTTACTCCTCCACTTCAGATATTTGCAAACATTGATGAGGTCACCTCTCAATCTTCTCCAGGTTGAACAGTCCCTTTCCTCACTTAGGAGATGTGTCTGCTTTGGAAATAAAGCTTTGGAGGTAGGAGAGCTGTTGCAGTAAAAAATGAAAGTTCTGTTCAGTCTGGGGAAGCAGAGTTCCCTGTATGGCCTGCCAGACCCTATTCAGCCAAAACTTCCCCTGAAGCTAAGCAGAATGTTTGACCTCATGGAAGTGCATAACATTTGGTTCCCAATAAAGCTTTTCTCACACACAAGGGTGCTGAGCTCAGTGTTGGTTAAGATGTGATATCAGTGCCAAATTCAACCCCTGTCCTTATTCTGGGGTATGCAAGGTGCTCCTTTCTTCGTCACCTGCTGTTCCCAAGGAAAGAAACATGCTATCTCCCAGCCTACAGAATGGGAATTGCAAGAATTCCATCTCCTGGTCATTGCTGTGTCACTTACTTTTCTGTGTAAGCTCACTGCAAGTTTATTAAATTTCTGTTGTTGAAAACCACTAGGTTTTGTGACTTTCCCCAGCAAACACTGTGCATGAGTTGAAAGCAATTTAAGTTTGAGTAGGATGGAGCAGTGTCCTCTCTGCATCAAATAATTAGGTAACTAAAATATTATGGCAGAGTAAGTCATACTTTCTCTGTTCCTAAAAGTCCGGTCTTCACAACTCATCAAAGGAAGTAATGCTTTAGATTGCTTTAAGCCAAAACATTTTTTTCAAGTGTTGATCCCCAACCAACATAGAAGAAAATCTTCAGGCCCTGCTGATGCCATTAAAAGCTCCCAATTGCATTTTCTCTGGCAGAAGTATAATGACTTTCTGCTTTAAAGCCAAAGTACTTTGCACACTTTGTTCTTTCTGCTTCAAACAAATGATTATAAACAAGTGATAAGTGAGATTCTTTGCATTTTACCCTCCTGGCTAGGAAAGGGAGGCTCCAGCTTTTCTGGGAAGATAAGTGCCTCTGTGGCTGTATGAGGGAAAGCTCGATAAATAGCAACATTCAAGTGACAGTTCTGCCTTCTGCATGACTGTATTCCTTGAGAAGGTGCAGCAAAGGAAGGGGACAGCTCATTAGACCAGCATGGACTTTGAGGGCAGTGCTAATAGTGTTGTTTTTAACTGTTTCAGGTGAAAAGGTAATTGAAGAGCAAGTCACTGAAACTGAAGATGAAAACACAGTGTACATCCATCCAGTGATAGTTCAGAAAGGTGAGGACCATACATTCACCTTTCTTAGAAGGAGGCTGGTGTGACTGAAATCATCTGTGTCTTGACAGTTGTAGCTGTAGCTTTGAGCCCATCTAGAGCCAAAGTTTTCTTTTCTTGTTCAGGATTTTAAGGCTGAATGAACAAGGACATAGAACATGTGGTTTCCTGCAGAGTTCTTAGCAATTTGACAAGAAGCTAAATTTGCTTTTGTAGCAAGCAGAGCTTGTTCTGTGTTTCACCTGTGGACTCTCTCACATATTGTCAGTTTGATGGATAACAAATCTACAGGCAAGGCCAGTAAGCTGTGTGCTGTGGTTTTGCTAACTATAGAGCCCAAACAAATGTTGTTTTGACGAGGAGCAGTTGGACAGGAGTTTCCTCTGAACCATAAGATAATACATTACTCCTGGATTAGATGTTTGAGGGGGAAGATGTTTTGAGGAGGGAGAGCAGGGGTTACCGGAAGCCATATCACCATGGTCATCCATCTGGGACATGATGTAATTACTGAGCATTACCTCAAAGAGCCCAAGTGGTGCCGTAAAATTATGCACGAAGCCTGAAAAACCTTGAAATGTAGGGATGAGGGGCTCAGGTGGTGTCATAAAACTATAGTCATGGTTGACTTTCAGCACACGCAGGCAGCCCTGCCCCGTGTGCTTCTGTGGCTATGAATGCTGTAGTGTTCAGGAACTGATGCAGCACCCCCTCCATCCCGTCTGAGTCTTCCAATAATGTGCATGAATTATTTTTTCCCTTCTTTCAGATTTTGTAGATTTTGAAGATGGGCAGCCAGTAGTTTCGGAAGACAGGGGTGTGGCCTACCTACCTAAAGGTAATGAATATTCTCCATTCTTTCCTTGGCAGCTGGAGCAAAAGCTGCTGAAGTGTTGCAGATTTCCAAGGCTGTAGGTAGCCTGGGGAGGTGAAGAGTGGTTTACACTCAGCAGCTCTTCTGTGTTTGATTTTGTATTTCTCTTGCAGAAGGTGACCATTCCAGCACTTTAGAGGCTGTCCAGCCAGAGGATGGCTCCACCACTGACATCCATTGTCCTGTCATCGTGCCCCCTGACAGCCCCATCCTGGAAGCGCAGGCAGAAAGTGGGCGACCCGAGAAAGATTTTGCCTTTGATGTCAGGACCGTTAATGCATTAAAGCAGTATGTCAACAAGGTGAGGGAGCAATTGCTTCCTTAATGGTCTTCCAGCAGCACTGAGGGACTGGTGTGGTAGTTCACATTTGACCTGGAGTTTAAGTTGTCTCCTTTAATCTGCACTTATGTACAAATTAAAAGTGCAAAAAGTAGTACACAAAGTAATGCCAACTTTGAGAAGAGAAACTGGTCAGGGATTCTGTGGGTGTCACCACTGACAGGTGGCTGACAAGGGTCTGGAATATGGCAAGTTCCTACTGCACCACCCAGCTAGTACCCACAGAGTGCTTGGCCTTTTACCTTAACGTACTGCAGGCACAGATTTGGGAAAACAGAAAGCTGCTATGATACAGCTTGGATTTTTTTCCAAGGTAGGAAGTGTGAGGTAGAAATGGGAAATGCTGGTTCCTAGAACCCTGCTCTGTCAACTGGTAGCACCATAAATATGCAAGCTGTGTTTGTAGAAACACACTTTTGTGGGGACAACTGAAGGACTGCACATGTATGGCAAAGAAAGAAATGATTTGAATGGACTTTGGTGGTGGCTGCTGTGGTGGCTGGCTGAATTAATTTCCATACATCACCTGGCAGGATTTGCAGGAGCAGGAAGTGCACAGCAATGAGAAGAGGATCCAGCCTGTCCGTAAAGCTTTCTGTTGTGGGTACAAAGACTGTGGCCGCCTCTGCCCCACCGCCCATCATCTGAAGGTAAAGCAGCTATCATGCAGTCACAGTGTGCAGACCAAATATGCGCCCGTGTTCTAATGCCAGATCAGAATGTTCCTATACAAAGAAACAGGGAAATGCTCCTGGGAAAAGGCCACATGTTTCGGGGGAAAGGTCAGGATACCCTGTGGCACTCACGCATCATTCTGCAGTGAGTTTTTCTCTGAGGGCTTTAAGGGAGGTGCTTTTAACCTTGAAGAACCAGGGAAAAGTATCTGTAATTTGGAATAAGTCAAATGGGAATATATCACTGAAAAGAGGCTTTGTCCTATGAAAGAGACAGGTTTATTAAGTGGCCAATATGAAATCCAGCAGAGAAATTCAGATTCTCTCCAACTGCTAGATTTCCCCACGCTGTTTTCCTTACCCCTTTGTCATGGAACTTAGAGGACCCATGCTTTCTCTTCCAGGTACATGAACGTTGTCATACAGGTGACCGGCCATATGCATGTCATTTCCCAAGCTGTGGGAAGACATTTTCTACAGGTAACAGTTTCTCTCCTGTGAAAATTGTGTCCTCTGTCTTACCGAAATCACCTTGAGAATATCAGCCCTTCTTTCCAGCAAAGCACAATAAGCGCAGCTCTTAATGCTTTCTGAGAAGGAGTTGCAGTATGGGAGGCTGCTCAGGACTTAACTGACTGCAGACAGATTAAAGGAGATGGAAGATGGATAGTAGTCAGGGATGTTGTGAGGCTCTTTGGATATTTCTTCTCCTTCAGCTTTGTGAACACAGGATAGACGTGTGCATGAACTGAGAGGTGTTACACAGCTTGCAGTGTTAGTTCCTTCACACTGTAAAACTAATTGTGTGGTTTCTTTACTGGGCAGCGTTCGGGCAGAAGGTCCACATGAGAATACATACTAATGAGAAACCATACAAGTGTCCAGAAAACACGTGTAGCAAAGCCTTCAGAACTTCTGGCGATCTACAGAAACACATCCGGACACACACAGGTGAGCAGTATTAGAGAACTGGGCTCCCTGTCAAAAGGGCTTCCAATACCAAGTACTGCTTCAGCCTGTTGTATCTTGGATGAAGCAAGGCAGGGCTGAAGTTGTCTTCAGATGGAAGTAGTTGGGCAGTAGAAGTAGCGCTGGGGATTCTCAACTCAGTTGCTAACAGCTCAGTGAAAGGGATAAGGATGCCAGTGTTACTGGAGGAAATGTACGTCTGGTTGGGACTGATCTGAGATCTCACTGGTGTCATACTGTGCAGGGGTACAGGTGTATGGGGCACTCCCAGTAGCTGCGCTCTGGCAGGGCTCTCACCATCATTACTCTGTCAATGCAGGGGTGCGTCCCTTCAAGTGCCCATTTGAGTACTGCGAGCGCTCTTTTACCAGCTCCCACATCCTCAGGGTTCACATCCGAAAGCACACAGGCGAGCGTCCGTACATATGTCCAGAGCCCATGTGTGGAAGGGGCTTCTCTAGTGTCACCAATTACAGGAACCACATAAGAATCCACACAGGTAAGCAGGGGAGTGGGTGAAAGACAGACAGCTCCTCCCCAGTCAGCTGCCTGCACTGACAGCGTGTGGCAGCTGGGAAATCTTTGGCACTGAAACCATCATTTCTGGGACAGGCATTGCAGGAGCATGTTTCAAGGTAGCCAGGTAATTAAAGGAAATAGGAACTGCTTTTTTTCTGCTGATTGTTCCTGTGGTCTACCTTCAGCTACTTCTTCTTGTTAGGGAATCTCATTGCAGGGCATGATTAGGGCGAGTGGGTTAAGCTCTGCACTGTGGCCTCTGCCCTAGGAGAGAAGCCATATGCCTGCCCTGTGCCGGGCTGTGGAAAGCGCTTCACGGAGTACTCCACCCTCTACAAGCACCACATGGTGCACACGCACAGCAGGCCCTACTCCTGCAAGAGCTGTGGGAAGACCTACACCCAGACCTCTTCGCTGGCTACGCACAAGTGCAGCGGCCGCAGTGAGCTGGAGGCCACAGAAGAGAGCGAACAAGTCCTGCGTGAACAGCAGCAGCTGGAGGGTGAGCAGTCACTTCCACATCACCTGCAGCGTGCCCGGGTCATGCCCTGCGGCAGCGGGGAGACAGATGGCAGCAAGGGTCTGCGTCCGCTGTCCTCCTTCAGACCTGAATCTGTGCTGTGGCTGTCTTACCTCACATCAAGCCCAGATTCATGTCACAGCCAGGAGTAAAGTTCTCCCTGTGGTCCCAGCTGCATGTCATCAGTTGGGAATGGACTGCGTCCTGCTCTGTAGTACAGGGAGAGATAAAAGGTCTTTCTTTCCAGGCTAACACCGGGCTGTTCTGATCTTTTGCTCCTCTTGGCTGGCCCTTCAATGACCAGGCAGGTCCAGGGGTCAGATATGCACTTTGCTGCTCTCTCCCATTTTACTCTTTGCTTTCCCTGACTTAGTTGCTGCTGAAGGAGGTTCCCCCATGAAAAGCCAGCATGTTGCTTTCCCATCAGAGATGGAGAAAGATGAGGATGAAGAGGAATATGACGATGGTATGCCTGCACAGGTCTCACTTACCTGTGAGGATGAGACAGAGCAGGTACGGGCATTAAGAGCCTCCAGCACTTGAGGGAGAGCGGTTACCTGAGTGAGGTTCTGCCTCTCCCTACCTTGTTCTGCATCTCTTTAGGCACTTCCCGAAGCTGCAAAACAGGATGTCCCCTCAGGGACCGGATCTCAGCTTGGTCTTCTCTATAAGGCTTTTTTTTTCGGTGTAAAACAGAGCCTGGGGCTTTGTCTGTCACGAGGGCTCCCCCCTTACAGTCTTACCCCACTGCTGCAGCCTTGATGCGAAGGGTAAATCACAGGCCTCTGATCACCACTCGCCTCGCTGGACAGGGTCTTGCAGGCATTTGTCTGGGCTTGTGTGCTGTGCCTGCCAGTCCTCACCTCCTGCACAGCTGTCAGAAGGCAGCTCCCACTCTTTGCTGACACAGGCTGGATTTGAAGATTGTTTTTCCGTAGTTTGTAAACAGCAGTGCTTTTCTTGCACGTACTTCCCTGCATGAGCTGCCTTTGTGCTGACTGGGAAAACCTTCTGTGGCGTGGAGCAGAGGAAGCAGCTGCCATGAGTGAGGTTTGTTTCCTCTTAGCATGAGGAGCTGCCTGCATGAGCTATCACTTAGGAGCTCAGAGAGAAGATGCTAATGGAAAGAGAGGTATTGCTGAAGGAGGAGAGCTAGAGACCGGGGATCTGTGAGGGCTCCACTGATTCTGTCTGTGACTCTGGGCAAAGTCCTTGGAGTTCTCTGTGCCTTAAGTCTTGCACGTGAGGGAGGAGAGAATATTTTAACCTTTCTGTTGCTAAAATCAGGAGCTGCGTAAGGCTTCCTGAGGAGCCAGCCTGGCTGAGAGCATCTGCTTTTGTCCTGTCCAGATCAGTTTGTCGCAGGAAGACCTGCAGGCCCTGGGCAGTGCAGTCAGCATGGTGATACAAAGCAGTGCCCTCACAGCGCCCGAGGGAGAGCTCGTGGGTGATGACACGTGCACCATGACTGTGGACAATGCTGATGGCACCAAGACACAGCCGGTATGGGCAGAAGCAGGGCCTTCCTCCTCCCTGCAGAGAAACCGCCTGCTAGGAGGGAATCCCATTTTCTTTTAAGACACAATTGTCTTTTGTCTTAACTTTTCCTAGGTTACCATAGTCACTTTGGGGGCAGTCATGTCTGACTCTTCAGGGATGTGTGATGACGCATCCCTCTGTCATCAGCAGGTGGCATTGCTGGCGACTGCCAATGGCACTCCCATTGCAGTGCAGGTACCACACAGCCCCCTGAGCAAGGCTGGGCATTGCTCCTGCCACCTTCGCTGTGTACATCCCCATCCACTCACTGACTTCAACCTCTTGCTTTGCTGTATCTCCTCCTGCCCAGGTTGCTTGCTCCTTAATTCCCATATGCCTTGCATGTGGAGGAGAGCAGGGATTCCCTGCTTGGATTGCAGAATGTTCCTTCGTCAGCAGCCTTTCGCCTTCACAGCAGTGCCTCTCTGCTTTGCCACTCTGCTCCACTGCCAGTCCCTCACACCTCTGTCCTCTGGGGCAAGGCCAACCCTCCCGAGCACACTTTTTGGGAGGGCAGTGTTATCTCTGTCTTTTCTCCCCTAGTTTGAAGAGCGGCAGAGCCTGGAGGACGCCATCAGCATAGCAGCAGCAGCAATCCAGCATGAACCTGTAACACTGGAGGCAGCCATGTCTGAGAATGGCTGCTGAGAGCCTGCAGAGCCTCCCAGGTAGGAAGAGCAGGCAGCCGAGCCTGTTTATCCACGGGGGCGTCAGGATCTGTAGGAACTGGGCCAGCAGGCGCGTGGAAGACGTGGTGTAAGAGTCTAAGAGCAGCTGGCATGTGATGTGCAGCAAACAGGCGGTGAGAGCCAGTGCTGGCAGTGTTGGGCTGCCAGGGTGACCGTGCCAGAAGGGCTCTTCCCTCCATGGAGCAGTGTCTGTGATAGCTGCTACCTTCTGCTGGAGGCTCTACTGTTCTACTGGGCTCAGAGCAGCAGCTTTCCTGCTCCTTGCCATGGACACTTGTCATGGTTTTACGATTTTTGTTATCGGTATTCCACATCATAACATCATGCGGTGAGCTGGGAGTTAAAGAGCTAATGCTCCAGTTCCGTGGACTGCCGATAGTTCCAGGTACCTGGTTCTCAGAGGAGAACTGCATCTCCCAGGAGACTTTCACTGTTCTGTTTCCATTTTCCGTTCAGAGGGAAGGATAAAACTGTTTGCAGGTCACGAGACAGCCCCTTCTTTTACTGCTTGTCTCTGCAGTACGTGCTCCCTAGCCATCTCACCTGCAGCATAAGAGTAAGGCCTTTGGTTTTGGACACTCTTTCTCATTTTAGTTGATTTATTAGCCTCAATTCCAATTATATTGTGTTATATTGCGTTATCTTGCATTACGATATCATATTTAGTAAATTAGTTTTTCTCCCTTAGCTTGTTGCTGCTGTTTTGGTTTTTTTAGGCCAATCTCCCAACCTTTTTTCCCCTTTTCTCCCTTCCCCCTCTCCTGGGGCGTGGGTCTGTGGGTCTCCCTCCCATTAGTCACAGAACCAGGCCAAACCAGCCCATAAACCATTGACAACACCGACTCCCTCTGTCCGGAGCAGATGGCCGAGTGTCTTCTATTATTTACTTCATGCCTAAGATTTCCCAGACCTGCTGGTCTCCTGCAGGAGACACGGAGCTACAAAGATTTCCGAGTGGGTTGGGTTCTATTATTTTGCAGACGTCAGGGTTAAGGAAGTGCAGGAGGCTTTGTAGAATTGACCGAGTGCCCTTCCAAAGCTGTGAGCATCCCAGGGCAGCGCTGAGGGGTGTGAGAAGTGGCAGCCTCATCGTGCCTGTCAGGTGCTTAAAAGCAGCGCTCCGAGTCCCACGTCAGGCCTTGGCTCCTCCGAGGGCTCCTGTAAACTTCAGGTTAGAGAATTATGCCACTTACTACAAGAAAATACATCTGTGAGTGTGTCCTTACACCTCTCTTTGCTATGGAGAGACCGAGGCTGGCTTCCTCTGCCCAGCAGGGGTAATGGTAGCACCTGTGTCTGTGGGCAAAGCCTGCACAGGGAGCAGCAGCACAGGCTGCAACCAATCACTTGTTTATTTGCCCGATGCACTTCGGAAGTTTGCATGTGCGGAGGAGGAGGTTTCTGTGGGGATGGGTGGGCCGTGACACACCACCCCCAGAGCCCCCGCGACACCTGCAGTGCATTGCAACCCTGCTCCCCTTCCTTGGGCCGCGTCCTTCCCAAACAGCCCCTGCTGCGGGGTGGGGAAGCTCTCTATCTCACCCCAAGAAGAGGAAGCTGCTATTTTAGGCGGTGG
>NC_034433.1:4261546-4294288 GCF_002078875.1 Numida meleagris | reverse complement strand
GGTTCGGGGAGTGCTGTGGGGCTCCGGGGATGCTCTGCAGCGCGTGGGGTCCCGCAGAGGTTCGGTGCTGGGGGGCAGAGGGCTGCGCTGCTGTGCCATGCGCGGTGCCTTGAGGTTCTCCTCCTGCGCCTCACCTCCATTTTAAACATTAAAAAAAAGAAGGCGGGGGGGGAGTAGTAAAGAATGAACGCCCAAGTGCGTTTTCAACGTGAAAATGGGGGAGAAATTGGATTTTTTTGTGGTGGTTTTAGATTCTTCAACTGTCCGTGCCCACCTATCAGCCCAAAGTCGGGCTGTTTTCTTGCCCCGCGGTGCCCATGGTGCCTCTTCCTGTGCAGCACAGGGTCGGAAGGTGGAGGGAGAACGTTCTAAATATGACGGCTCAGGGCCAGCAGCAACGCATCGCTGCTCCAAGCGCCGATCTCCCCTTCCCTCCACCCTCTCAGCACCTTTCAGAAGGCTCTGAGCTCGGTTTGTCCTCAGAAAGACTCATAAAACTCATTTATCTGCCCCCAGGACTGGTGAAATCCACCAGGTTTCGATCACAGGCAACAGTTTTTTCTTTTGCAAACGCTGCAACTCTTTTTTGTTGCTGCATGAAGTCTCGGGGTCTGGTGGGGCTGGAAGTGCCGTTTTGGGGCTGCGATGCAGAGCAGGGACCTGAGCTAGAAATACACAAAACGCAGCAAAGTGTTGCATCAGGAGCCTGCGAGATGAGTTGTGAAACATCGTCTCCTCTTTTTTTCCTTCTATTTTCGAGGGCTTCCCCCTGGGCAGGTCGCAGAGAGCTGGGAACCCGCGTGGCACCACCTGCTGCCCGGCTGCAGGGTCCCCAGTGAGGCCAAGCTCCACTGGAAGGCTCTCAGAGCCGAGGGCTGCGTGTGCCATTTTTTCTTTTTTTAAGACACCAGAAAGTGTAGAAATATCTGAAGAAATCCAGGAAAATCCCAAAGCGAGCGAGGGCCGGGTGCTGAGCCCCGCTCCCAGCCCCAGTGGAGCGTGGCAATGTCACCACGTGCAGCACTGGTCTGGTGAGCTCCGTGTCGGGGGTGGTCATGCCCAACTCACAAGGACCCTGAGTTTCACTGCAGTTTCCTAGAGAGTCCGTGCAGCCACGAGCGCCTCGTGCAGGGGCTGAGTGCTGCATCCCCACGGTGACCTAACCCAGAGCTGAGCACAGATTCACCCCTCGCTGTTCTCCCACTGGCCCCAAAATGGGGACGTGGCTGCGGGAGAGGCTCTGCACACCCACGCGGTGCTGGAAACACCCAGCTGTGCTCGTTCCACCGCACGTCTCAGCGCTCGACAGCTTCCCACCCCTCGTTTCCATTGCCCATCGCTGCCAGTCCCTGGTTGCTGCGGGATTTAGGGCTGCCCACCCCACACTGGGTTCAGCAGTTGAGTTCTTTACGTGTACTCCTGCTACTTGAGTCCTTTACACGTACTTGCTCCTGTGCGAGAAACTGTGTTTGTATGTCTGTGTGACATAGGTGGGTATCTGCAGCGGAAGGAAGGACAGTTTTGTGGTTAAGTGCTATGAGCTGAGAGATGTGGGGTGTTCAGTTCCCAGTGCTGGGCTTCCTGATACCGCCCTGTGCTCTGCCTTCAAGCTGCACGCCGCTTGGGGTTGGAAACGCTGCTGGAAAACTTTGGAAAACTCAAATTTGGGGCAGTCCCAAAAGGGCTTGGTCATACTCAAGGCTTCTCTTCCCAAGGAAACGTGGTGGGTCCCAAGGCTGTGTGCTGGGGGGGACAGGGGCACACATCCCGTGCACTTTGGGAGGCAGGGGCCCCAGCCTGTGCAGGTCTCAGGGTATGGTGGGTGCCCTCAGGACCGGGCAGGCTCACCGCAGTCCACTACAACGCCCTGGGGCGGGCAGGAAGGAGCTGCACAGCTTGGACCAAAGCTCCTGTGCTTGTTGAATGCACAAAGGGCTCTTGGCACAGGCTGGTGCTGGCAATTTGGCCGACAAGAGGTCTGAGAGCAGCTCAGCTGGGTGAAAATCTCCTCTGGGGGGGGAGCCCATAGGGCTGTGCTTGAACCATGGGGCATGCAGACCCCGCTTGCATCCCTATTGCCGCTGGCAGAGGCACCAGGACGCACCTCCCTGGGGCCGGGCTCCCTGCAGCATCTCTGGGGATGCTCTGCTTTGAGCAGAGGGGGGAAACTGAGGCAGCGGCACCACTCCCTGTGCAGTGCCAGACACCCATCCGTGTGGGATTTGTGCCCATTACGCAGAGCTGCGCTCTGATCCCAAAGGTCACCCCCAGACCTGGCATCGCCCCCTGCGTCTCCCACGGGGGAGAAGATGAGTGGCTGCCATTCTTCAGTGCCGTGACGTGTTCCACCCCCGTGGCGGCAGGGAGGGACGTGGGGTGCTCGCGGTGCTGGGCTGAATGCAGCTGTCCCCTCCAACTCTGCACAGCGTGGAAAGGCAGCGTCACCAAAGAACTCTGTGGGCTGCGCCTCGGCGGCCAGAGCATCCCTTCCCCTCCCTGCCCCCCCAGCTTTTTCCCCCGTCTCTGGGCTGTGGGGTGTTTTCCTCCCTCCTCTGTCCCCATACGGTTGGGGTAGCCCTGACCTCACACATCCTGCATCCTTGGCCAGGGCTTTCCTCCCCACCTTATCTCGCTTTCAATTTTTAAGTGACCGTTCCAGCAAGAAGCAGAGCGTGCTTTGCAGTGTGTGGGGGGGATACAGGGGGCTCAGGGTGCCAGCCATGGCTGGGTGCACACATGAGACCCCCCCCATGGCTCAGGAGATGCTTGGGTGGGCACATCCCCGTGGCACATCCCTATGGCCCATGGGGCAGTGCTCAGCGGGACAGTGGCTTTGGAGAGGTGAGAGCTTGTGATGAGAGCCTCTGCACGGGAAGGGGAGGGCACAGCCGTGGTTCTCCACTCTTGTTCTGGATTCCCAGGGTGTTTCCATCTCTCCCACCCCTGCGCAGCCCCCGGAGCAGTGCCAAACCCCAAAGGGTGCAGTGCAGAGCTCGGGGCTACAGCCCTCGTGGTGTCTGCGCGCCGGGTGGAGCCCTGCTGATAGCATCACTCCGGAGGGGAAAAATGAGAGAGAAAATCCGGTTGAGCAAGAACCATCTCCAGCTGCGCAGCAGTGTGGCCCCAGGCAGGTCCTCTCCTTTGGGAGGAAATCTCCAGCGCCATCACCTTGACGTGAGCTGTCCATGCAAGCCGTGGTGAACCACCTCGGGCATCTCCATGGAGCACCTCGCTGGCAGCTCAAGGATAGTGACAGCACCAAATTCCCAGCACGTGGAAAATTTACAAGCTCCAAAATGAGCTTTGTTTGAGGGGATCTGCTCTAAACCCAATACCTGCGGCGTTTCTGGAGATGGCGTGTCTACAGATCACCTCTGGCTGCCTTCCCTGCCAACAACACCTCGGCTTTGTTTGTTTTAAGCTTTATCTTATTTTCATTTTTGCATCTTCTGGTGACACGCTTGCAGAAAGCAGCACGGCAGCCGCGTTAGAGCATGGCAGCGGGTTGGGTGCATTCGTTATTTCTTTTTTCAAGACATTGCTGAGGGCAGCTGCCAAGCAGCACGGCTCGGGGCGGCTTATCTAGATCAAAGCATGTCCTGTTTGCTCTGTCATGTCTGGGGGAAAAAAAAAATTCTCCACGTGCCAACCAGGGGAAGAAAAGTAAGGAAGAAAATCCTCCTTTCCCAGTGCGCTCTTGGCTGTCTCCAGCTGACTTTTAAGGCTGGTATTTGGGGGTGCCAGCCCCAGGCTTCACCCAGCTTTCCCACTCGTGCCCGGCCAGGTGCTGTCCCACAACCTGTACACGGTGCTGTGCATCCCCCACGACCCCGTGGCGCTGGAGGAGCATTTCCGCGATGACGACGACGGGCCGGTGTCCAGCCAAGGCTACATGCCCTACCTCAACAAGTACATCCTGGACAAGGTGAACCGCGTCCCCCCTTGGTTTGCAGGGCAGGGCAAGGGGTTTGGTGAACAAGGAGGAGATGGAGGAGGACAAGTTGGGAGCTGGGGGGGGTTTCTCTCTTTTTTCCGTGGCTCAAAAGCACCTTTGTTTCATGCGGTGCGGCTCAGTGCTCGTTTCCTCCAGGCACGTGAGGGCTGACAGCTTTCTTCCACTGCGTGCTCTAAATACGCTGGGGCCCAGCGCAGGGGGCCGTAACCCTTCCCTCCCTGCTGCCTCCCAAAAGGGCTCTGGGCCGGGGAGCCCAGCACAGCCCATCCCTCCCATTGCAGAGCGGCCCAAACCGTTGCAGTTTCCTGGTGGTTCTTTGGGAGATGACCTTTTGTTAGTGAGGCCTTCTGGTCTCACTAATAAAATCCCATAGGCAGACTGAGAGGGGAAGTGGTTTTTCCTGGTAAGTGGGGCTCTCAGCTGTTCCTGGTACCCAGCACCCCAAGGTTTTTCTCCGGCTCTGCTGCTGCAGACTGTGGTTTGCTCACGTGCTGACTGCACGGCTGGGGAAATGCTGGGCCAGACATGGCCAAGGGTCTGATCCCCGCCACCTTCCAGTGACACGGCACAGCAGTGACGCCTCAGGCCCAGCCCTGATGAAGGCTTTTGGTGGCCTCTGAAGCTTGTGGACAGGCAACAGGGCCAAGGGCAGCATCATTCCTTCCTCTCGGGCTGCCTGCTTGCGGTACAGCACTTCCCTTCACTGAACCTCAATTCCTCTTTTTGTTCAAGTGGGATAAGGAAAGTGACCCAAAGCCACACAAACGTTTGCCATGTGGGTTTGGGGAAGCCCAGTGGTGCTGGTTGTGCTTTCTGGTATGTTTTCTGCTGGTGTTCCGCAGCCCCATCCCTGGAGGTGACCAAGGCCATGGACGAGGCCCTGGGCAGCCTGAGCTGGTGGGGCCACCCAGCCCACAGCAAGAGTGGGGCTGGGAGGGCTGTAACATTGCTTCCAACCCAACCATCTCATGGCTCTATGATCCTTAAGGTCCCTCCCAACCCGACCATCCCATGGTTCCATGATCTTTAAGGTCTCTTCTTGACTCTATGACTGCCATGTGTGCAGCACCCTTGTCTGAGCCACCAGTCAGATGCTGTGCCACGATGCCCAGTTGCCTGTAGCATCTTCCCTACCAGTTGCCATGCCTAAAATCATCTGTGTAAGGGATCTGTGTTGGGGAATTGTCCTGGCACCACATGCCAGTGCCCCACCACTCATGCAAATCAGCAGTGCTGGCAGGGGCAGGTGACCTCTGGTGTGGAGCTTTTGCCCTCCCTGCATCCTTTCCCCCTTGCAATCCTGCAGCACATTCACCAGCCTGGGTTCTGTCTGCAGGTGGAGGAAGGCGCTTTTGTCAAAGAAAACTTTGATGAGCTCTGCTGGACTCTGACAGCGAAGAAAAATTATAAGCCTGACCGGAATGGGAATAGCGTTGTATCCCACCAGGACGCCTTCAAGCTCTGGTGTCTCTTCAACTTTCTGTCTGAAGACAAATACCCTCTCGTCATGGTGCCAGATGAGGTAGGAGCCGCCTCTTCTGGGCTCACTTTGGGTTGACACGTCCTGCTATCGCTCCCCAGCACGTCCTTCCTGAGCTGCCTCATCACATCCTGCAAGACGTGGTGCCTCGGGGTGGGGGGAGCAGCCATGCCCGTGGAATGGAGGTGACTGGAGGAACCCTCCAAGGTGCTGAAGCCTCTAGAGGAAAGATGAGGAGGATGTGGTGTGGGTTGATCCACAGCATTCCTCCATGGTTGAATTGAGGCAGCTGGGAAACAAATGTGCCAGCCTTCAGACCATCAACCAGGGAGCATCCAAAGCTCAGCTCCAGCTGTCTGCTCCTGAAGCCCTTGCAGCTCACTCAGCTGTTGCGTTGGGTATGGTGCTGGAGGGCTCCTCCTGATATTCACGGGGGAGAAAGAGAAGATAATGAGGAATAACTTAAATCTTTTGTTGTGATGATGACGATGAAGTGCTCAGCCCATGGCCCCATGAAGACAGTGGCAGAGAAGACCCAGCTATCCCTATCCGTGCCCACTGCCACCAAGAGCTCAGCTCCTGCACAGCATCTGGGGAGTTAAGCGCGGGGCCACTGGTGGTAATCCCCAAATTCCAGGCAGTATTTGGAGGAGGAGGTGTTCCCTTGTCCAGGGGTCAAGTGGAAGCCCCATGAGCGGGCTGGTAGAGGTGGGCAGCTCCAAAGCCAACAGCAGCCTCACCAGGTCCCACTGCAACAATCGAGGATGGAGCTCAGATGGGTGAGCAGCCCCCAAGATCAGCCCCAAAGCACCAACAGACAAACAAACAAAAAAAAAACAACCACCCCAACAAACAAAAAAAAGGCACCAAGAACTGAAAAGAAGTGCAGTGGTGTGCAGATGTACACAGACAACCGCACTTCCTGTGCCCCGGGAGAGGTGTTT
Source organism: Numida meleagris (assembly GCF_002078875.1). Taxonomy (NCBI): domain Eukaryota; kingdom Metazoa; phylum Chordata; class Aves; order Galliformes; family Numididae; genus Numida; species Numida meleagris. The sequence goes on along the minus strand of NC_034433.1, from coordinate 4,287,909 downwards.
CCTGTTCCCCAGACCAAATGAATCATCCTTCTGCTCGCAGAGCTGAGCTTAAAAAAAAAAAAAAGGGAAAAAAAAAAAGAAAATTAAATGATTCCCTTTCCCTAGATATATAAGCAGAGGGGGAAATCTCATTGGGGTAGGAGTCATTGCTGTGTCACACCTTTGTCACCTACCCTTCTTGCTCTTGAGTTCTGTGGCTACCAAAATAAATTGTCCCAGTGTTATGTTGGGAAGACAGGACAAGGGGTAGTGGCTTTAAAATAAGCATTTAGATGATATATGAGGAAGAAATTATTTTCTATGAGAGTGGTGAGGCCCTGACACAGGCTGCCCAGTGAAGTTATGGTGCCCCATCCCTGGAGGTGCCCAAGGCCATGGATGGGGCTCTGAGCAGCCTGAGCCGGTGGGGGGCACCCAGCCCATGGCAGGAGTGGGTGGGCTTTAAAGGCCCTTCCAAACCAACCATTCCATGGTTCTATGGTTCTAGGTTATCTTCAACAATTCTATTTTGAAAGCAATTGATGGTTTTGAAATGATGTTCACTTCCCTTGCAGGGACCCCTGCCCTGCTCCTGTTGATGTTTTTATGAGGTCAGCTGGAGACCAGACCAATGCTGTGATCAGGGCTGTGGTCTGATCCGTACTCTGTGAGCTGAGTGTGGGGACAGCAGTGCTGGGAAGTCCTACCTAACGCACTGACTTCTCACTCTTCAGACAGACAAGCCAAAAGCATGTAGGCCTTGTGGTGAAAAGGAAAAGCCTCCATATGATGGTCAAGCTCTGACCCAAAATCAATGTCCTGAGCCTGGAAGAGCTTGCCTATTACCATCAACCATCCCAAGGGTGGCACCTTTGTGATAAGGCTCCTTCATCTCCAGGCTGGAAAGGGATGTGGTTTTAGGTCCTCCAGAATGGGTTTTTTTGGTCCAAGTTGGTGGTTATGGGGTGGTTCTCACTTCTCCATGATGCCAAGCTCCCCATCCCCACAGGTGGAGTACTTGCTAAAGAAGATCTGCACGGCCATGAATATGGAGCTGAACTCCTGTGAGCTGGACGACTGCCTGTCCCAGGAGCCGCAGGGGCAGGGCGGCCTGACGGTCTGGCAGTTCCTGGACATGGTGAACTCGGGGCGGCTCCTGCGGGGCATCGAGCAGGAGGCCATCAGCATGGCAGTGGAGGAGGTGTACCAGGAGGTCATTGAGGATGTGCTCAAACAGGCAAGGAGCCCACGTGTCCTGGGTCATGGCTGAGAGAGCTGGCCCCTCTCTGGGGGATGTTTCTGGTCTTCTCCCAGTCATTAAGGATGTGGTTTCCATGTTGTTATGCAACTACCCATCCTACCCCCGCACTGTTTTTGAACCCCGTGTCTCCCGGGTACAGGGCTACCTCTGGAAGAAGGGCCAGCTGAGGAGGAACTGGTCGGAGCGGTGGTTCATGCTAAAGCCTAGCGCCTTGTCCTACTATATGAGTGAGGAACGGAAGGAGAAGAAGGGCAGCATCACCTTGGACAAGCACTGCTGTGTGGAGGTACAGCCTGGCCCATGGCTTATGTCAGGGACAACACCTCCCGCATGTGTCTGGGGATTTATCTTGGTACTCATCCCACTGGTTGCCTCCCATGCACGTGGAAGTGATGCCATCCCATGTCCTCTCCCTGCAGGTGCTGCCTGACCGGGATGGGAAGAGGTGCATGTTCTGTGTGAAGACCTCATCCCGCACATATGAGATGAGCGCTTCTGACACCCGGCAGCGCCAGGAGTGGACGCTAGGTCCGTACGCCATGCCCACTCTGTGCCCTGTCCCCAGCATCTCATGTCTTCCCTGACATCCTCCTTCCCTCCGCAGCCATCCAGACTGCCATCCGGCTGCAGGCTGAAGGCAAGAAGTCCCTGCACAAAGACCTGAAGCAGAAGCGACGGGAGCAGCGCGAGCAACGGGAGCAGCGCAAGGCGGCCAAGGAGGAGGAGACACAGCGGCTCAAGCAGCTCCAGGAGGAGAAGGAGCGGAAGCTGCAGGAGCTGGAGCTACTGAAGGAGGCCCAGCGGCAGGCAGAGATACTGCTGCAGGAGGAGGAGCAGCGGCGGAGGCAGCAGCACGAGGAGATGCAGAAGACCCTGGAGATCCAGCTGCGGGAAGCCGAGCAGGTGGGGGTAAACCTAAGGCAGGTCCTGCAGTGGGGCTGCGTCACTTGTCGGTGACTGCACCCATCCCTGTTCCTTGGTCAGGTCAGGCTGGGGAGGGGTTGACAGAGCTCTTAGGAGCACGTTCTCCTCTTGCAGTAATACTGCTGGTACCTCTGGTGGTGGCGGTATGCACAGTGGTGTGTGACTTGGGGACAAGGGACAGAGGGTCAGCACATGCGATACCCAAGGAACAAGGAGACGTGGACAAACTGCTTGAGGGTGCATAAAGCTAAGAGACTGCTGGGCTGCCCTGGGAGCCTCTTTCCCTCCTTGCAGCTGATGCTGGCTCCTCAAGAAGTGTTTCTCTGGGAGGGGAAGCAGCCTTGCCCTGGAGCTCTCCCCATGGGCTCCTCACAGCATGTGGGACATCAGGCCCCAGGCACCCTGACAGCTCCTCTCTCTGCCGCAGGCACGTGCTACCATGCAGGCAGAGATGGTCCTGAAGGAAGAGGAGGCTGAGCGTCAGCGTAAGCGCATCATGGAGCTGGAGGAGATGCAGGAGAGGCTCCAGGAGGCCCTGCAACAGGAGGTGAAAGCACGGCACGATGAGGAGTCCGTGAGATACGCACAGGCAAGGTAGGAGCGGAGCCTCCCTGCATCTTTTCCACCAGCCCTGCTCCCAGGGGCAGGGCTGTCAGAGATGTTCCCCAGGGTGATTCTGCTGTCCTTAATTGCTCCCAACATGCTCCTGGTGCCAGAAGGAATGTAGCGAGCTGGTAGACGAAGTGGCAGAGGGATGTCCTCACCTCATGTGCTTTCTTGGCAGGCTACTGGCTGAGGAAGAGGAGAAGCTGAAGCAGCTGATGAAACTGAAGGAGGAGCAGGAGGAATACATCATCAAAACTCAGCTGGAGAAGCAAGTCCTCAAGCAGGAGATGGAGAACAAGAACAAGTGTCTGGAAGAGGCCCAGAAGCAGCTGGAAGAAGTGAGAGTGAACAGGCAGCGGGTGGACCAAGACGTCATGGTGAGTATCACCCCAGTGCCTCTTCCCGTCGCACTCCGAGACCCAGGGGACTTCCCAGTCCTCCCCTGAGTCACCTCCATGCAAGAGAGAGCCTGGGGACCTGCTGTCGCACACCCTGCTGCAGCCAGGCTGGGTTTCAGGCATTACATCAGCTGCAGTAGGGAGAGCAGCCCCGAGGTTTGCTCCTGAAGGTTTTCAGAGCTGTGCCAGGCTGGTGATCAGCTTACAGAGCCACTGAAGCAGGGAAGAGGCTGTGACTATTCTGCCCCTGTTTTGCTGCACTGGCAGATGCTATTTTGAGAAATCTGCTGATGTGGTGGGTGCTGGAGAAAATGCTGGCATTTCCTCACCACACAGTGCTGGATTTTTCTGAGCTGTGCCATAGGGTGATTTGTTGGCTCTTGGCATGTCCCTAAGAGAGCAGCAATGTCAGACCTGGGAATGGGTTGGGAGCAGAAGGAGCAAAAGACCCAAAGGAGGGTGTGCTGCCTCCATCCCAGAGGGAACCTCCATCCCAGGCTCAGGGAAGGGAAACTCCTGCCAGTGGTGCTTGGCCCACCCTTTCCTCTGTCTCTTTGCAGGCAGCCCAGCGGAAGCTGCGGCAGGCCAGCACCAACGTCAAGCACTGGAACGTGCAGATGAACCGTCTGATGCACCCCATCGAGCCAGGAGGTAGGAGACCTTCCCCATGGCACGCAGCTCAGTGCTGCTGCTGGTACTCCTGCCCTGTCCCCTTCTTTGGGACCCTCAGAGAAGACAGACAATTGGTTTTTTCGGTCTGTTTCCAGACAAACGTACAAACGTGAGTGGAGGAGGCTTTGCTGGCTACCCACCCCTCGTGTGCCGGAGAGATTCCTCCCTCAAACTCAAGCAGAAAGTAGAGGATAAAGGCAGTGACCCCATGAGGGACAGCAGGAAGGAGAACGTGAGCAACGGCGGGAGCAGCAGCCCACTGCCATCTTTGGATGCAGACACCATGGCCATAGAGCCCTCCAACCAGTAGCAGGATGGCAGAGCCCAGCGGGGAGCTGCAGGGCCCAGCAGGCCCGGTCAGCATGGTCATCTCGGGTTGGAGACCAGCAGAGACCAGCACAGAGCCTATAGGTGACTACATGTAGAGCAGAAGTGCTCCATGCTGCAGCTACAACGTGCCAGGAGCTCAGATAGCCCAATGTCAGGAGAAGGCAGCGGAGCCATCTCCTCCTCGGGGCTGCCCAGGTGTGGGGTCTGGACTCACTTCCCTGCACACCAGACACTGGCTTCAACACTGCCTCAAGATGCCACCAGTGGGTCTGGACCATGTGGCCCTGGACTGCCGTTCCCCCTTGGTTTCTACTGGCAGTGCCAGCAGCATCATCCACTATGCCCTTGTACATATGGTCTTCCAGAGGGGCCTCCAGGGCAGCTTTAGGGACTGAGCAGTGCCTTCTCACTACCCCCACACAAAGGGCACTTTTGGCAATGACCAAGTGGACTGAGATGTCCTTAACTACACGTGCATTCCCTGAAGGTGGTTGTTAAGTCACTGGAGTCGCATAGATGTCAGTATAAACCGAGAAGTAATAAAGCTTTTGGAGCCACTGGCCCATAAACCTTATTCCCTGCACATCTGTGGCCCTGCAGGAACCCAACTTGCCTCTTGTGCAGTGCACAGTTTGGATTCCCACCGTAGAAAAGAGCCCAGTTAATGAAAACAGACTCAGTGGAGTTTGGTTTGGTCTAAGTGGGCCAAGAGGAACACAGAAGTGGTTGTAGATGATGAATTGGCAATGGGTATCTCCTGGGAGGGCCAAAATCTCCTCATAGACTAATGTCCTCACCCTTGAATTGCAGGAGTCTCTTTTCAGAGTCCCGTTTCAGGTCTGGTCCGAGGCCTGCAGAAGGCAGTAGAAAGGATTCCCGAGGCAGCAGGGCTGGCTCTGTTCCAGTAGCAGGTGGATGTGTCAGCTCTGTTCAGTGACATCATCCTGGCCTGTCTCCTTCAATTAATTTGTTCCCTAAAAGACGAGAACAAAAGCCAGAAGTCTTCTGGCCAACCTCCTTGCACACACAAAAAAAAACACAAACATGGAGGTTCGTTTTTTTTAAGCCCCTCTGTTAAATACTGTCCTATTTGTCTGTGACTTCGGGCACTTGACTGTCTGGGCACAGAGTACCTTAAGTGCCCTTTCTGAAAATACACCGTTAGCAAGGCCTGCACCAAATCCAGGTTCACAGTTGCTCACTGTGCAGTTTAACTGCAATTCGTTAGGGAGATTGCAATCTATTTCCTACTGGCGTGGCTTTGAGTGGTTGCTCACAGAGCTCTTCCTCCCCCTGGTTTTTACAGTGCTCTTTTCTTACAGTTATTTTCACAGAGAGGCGGTGTTCGCAGGCCCATGTGCGTGACGTGGCTGCCCCTGGACAAAGCAGCACTGTGTGTCTGCGGGGGTGCCTGGTGGCCCCATGCCCCAGTCCCACGCAGCACAGAGGGGGCACGGGTGGCTGCAGCCTTCGTGGTGACAGTCTTGGGGACCTGTCCCTGCTAGCCAGGGGCTGTGGCAGGTCAAATGTGTCACCTCTCCTCCTCCTCACCGTGCTGGATACTGGGGGGCATTGTAAGGGGCTGGGATGTTGAGCAGTACTGTATGGCCGTGACAACCCCATGCAGTCCCCAGACAGACCTGGAGTCTCTGCCTGGCTCTGATACGACAGTGTGTCTCTCCAGTGTTCCACGTGAGCACAGGGTCTCTCCTCCCCACATGTTTTCTGGTGGAGCAGGACCTTTATGACACATTGTACCCCTGGGTACAACGCTATTTCTTGCATCAAGGTGTGTACTGATCCCTGTGCCCCCCCAGGTGACCCCAGCACAGCAGTTTGCAGCCCCATGAGACCCTCAGGCAGAGGGAGGAACCAGGAGGGTGCAACTGGGAAGGAAATGGGCTGGGTGGAAATGGGCTGATGGGAGGCAGCAACATCCTTCATCAGCCCATTAGCTCAACCTTTTCCCTGATGGGTGTCAGGATTGGTGCCATGCCACACCTATGCCAGGAGGAAAAGGGCCGCCTCCACCTGACCTCAGCTTTGCCAGAAGGACTCTGTGACCCCAGGACGCAAGTGGGGGGGGTGACCTTGCCATCACCTCTCACCAGCTTTCTTTAAAAGCAACTCATCAGAACGTTGCTCCTGCTCTGAACAGCCTAGTTCCTGTGCAGCAGAATTAACGCTCCAAGGACAGGCATGGAGGGAACATCAGGCTCCAGTGTCAGCACCGCCTTTGGTCAGCTGCCAAGCTGTGTGCAGCCAGGCCTGTCCCATCCTCCTGGAACAGCAACCTGCAGCTTGCCTGAGTCAGCAGTGGGCGTGCAGCGCTGGGGACACGCACCACCACCTCAGCCTAAGGATAAACCCCTGCAGAAAGGTCGCAAGGAGCTCCTCGCTACAAGAAAGACATCAAGGCCCTGGAGCATGTCTGGAGAAGGGCAAGGGAGCTGTGAAGGGTCTGGAGCACAAATCTTACGAGGAGCGGCTTGAGGGAGCTGGGATTGTTTAGTCTGGAGGAAGCTCAGGAGAGACCATGTAACTCTCTGCAACTCCCTGAAAGCAGTGCCAGGACCGTTCTTAATTGTGGCTACATCTCATTAATGAGGGGCATCATGAGGAGCCACAGAAGGAATGGGGCCTGTGCTTTCAAACATAACATCACCAATCCCATGAGCCAGCACTGTGGTTTACCCAGGGTATGAGCCCTGTCTCAAGACCTCGAGCACACAATGAGGAGAACAGAAAGCTAGGGAGCGGACGGGAAGCCCCACAACTCCCTGTGGGCCTGCAGCCCAAATGCCCGCCGCCATTTTGCGCCTGCACCCCTCCCTCTTCACTTAGCGCGCCCCGCGGGCGGCGCCTACAATTCCCATGACGCCCCGCGCCCCCACGCGCGGAGGATGTATGTGTCCTGAGCCCGCCAGGGGGCGCCGCGCGACGGAGCTGGGCGGGGCGGGCTTGGGCCGTTGCCGTGGTGACGCGGTACTCACTTCCGGGCGGCGCCGATTGGCTGCGGGGCGCTGGGAATGCGGTGGCGTCAGGGCGGGCGCGGTGACGTGCGGCTGCGGGGGGCAGCGGCGGTAGAGCTGCGGGACGGGAGCGGGGCCGTCCTGGGAGGTGAGAGCGGGGCGGGGGTCGCGAGCGGATGCAGGGCGAGGGCAGCAGGAGGGGCACAGGGATGTGGTGGGGGGCGCTGCGAGCACGTGGGAGGAGGGGGCTGTAGGTTGGCGGGGGAAGTGGGCCTCTCCGAAGGGAGGGAGGGGGTGTCCCCAGGGGAATGGGGGGGCTTCCTGAGTGACGTGCGGGGTCCCTGAGGGGGTGTGGGGCATCCTGAGGGGCGGGAGAGCTCCCTGAGGGGCTGGAGCAGCTCCCTGGGGGCTCTCTGAGGGCTGGGGGCAGTGGGTTGGAGGCATCCATGGAGGCAGGGGACGCTTGGGGAGGTGGGGGTGCAGGTGCTCCTTGCAGCGGGGATGTGGCCAGGCGGGGGGTCAGGAACAGGCACGTCCCCAAAGGCACGTGGTCTCGGGCTTCAGGGGACCCCTGGGGGTCTCTGCTGGGATGTGGGCAGGAAGGAGAAGCGAAAGGGTGGGGACGGCCTTCCCCGGGATCGCCCGGGAAGCTTCGTTGGTCCCTGAGGTGGGAAAGCAGGGATACCATCCTCCCTGCTGCTGGGATCCCTGTGATTTTTTGCAGCGGTGGGGTAAGGGACTGCCAGCTTTACTCCATGCTGGCTCCAGGGCAGGCGGTCCCTGCTGGGCTGCGCCCGCCCCCGGGGGGGCTGTGCCCTGTGGTGGCACCCGCTCTGCTGGCTGGGTGGACTATAGCTCTTAACTAGCTTGAGAAGCACTTGTAAAAAGTCCCGGGTGAAAGGTAAAGCGGTGCGCAGAAGTAGGTGGTAGGGCCTCTGAACAGGACCTGATTTTCTTTCGCTTCTCGCTTCCCTCCTTTGTTTTATACTTCCAACCTGTTGCATTTTTTTTCCCTCTTTGTTGGCCGCCTCCGAGGGCTGTTGTTACGAGCAACGAGGATCCCGATTTTGCCTTGAACTGTTTTGACCTCCCCCCCCTTTTTTTTTTTTGCGGTCAAAATGTCTCCTGGCCTTGTTATACTTTCAAAGGTTTCTGTGCGCTGACTCCACCTCAGATGATGCTTAACTGCCTGATTTGTTTATGGGGCTCCAGCTTATTTACACGAGGCAATGAATTAGGCCTTACAACATATTTACGAGGTAGGTGTGTTGTGCTGTAGTGTCCCTGGATGGGAAATCGGGGCACGGAGAAGCTCAGTGGCTGAAGATGCAGCTTGGCAGCAGAGCAGGAGGGAAGACCAACCCTGTGGGGCGATGCTCACAGCATCTGCTGGCCACCGGCTGCACTGTGTCTAGGAACTTCAAACTCTGTGTGGTTTCCTTCTTCCAGGCAGCCTTGGCCCTCTTCCCTCCAGCAGCTGGGCTGGGAGGCCTCATGCTTGCTCGCATGCTAGGACAGCTCGTGTGAGGGGCTGAAGATTTACAGTGCAGGGGGATGAAGGAGCCAGTTGGTCACCCTCGTACATCAGCCCGCGTCGTGCTTCTAGTTTTAGATCTCTTCAGAAGCCTCACTATGCAAACTCCCTTGCTGCCTTCAGTAGAATCCCTTCCCCTGACTGACATAAATGCGTTGGGTGTGAGTTTTCCCCGTGACTTATCAGCCAGGACTGCAGGAGGAAGCTTTCAGGAGCGATGTGCTGGCAGCTCACTCTGCGCCCTGCTGAGCTGGTGCAAGTAGTGCCTTGTGCACGCTGTGCTGGGCATGCCCTGGCACTTACCTGCGAGCAGCACAAGGTGAGCCAGTGATTTAGTGTTAGTGCTGAGATCTCTGGCAGCAGCAGCAAGCGCTCTGCCCTGTGCTGGGGGCAAGCCCAGGGTGTGATTCGTGCACTCTGTACATGATTCATGTGTTCGTTGACACTGTCAACTTTGTTACCGAGTCAGGGACGGGCTTTACTGCTGGTGGAAATGAAGTAAGCCAGCTCCTGATGTGCCGGTGGGGATGTAATGTCTTTATTACTTTTCCTCATCAGGAAGTTAATGAAAAACATTGATGTTTGGTGGGAAAAACCCTCTTCTGTTTTGGGGGGGAGGATGAGAAGCCTGCTGCAGCCATAGCATCCTGCTGTGACCGTGGAGCTACGGTGGGTACTTGACGGCCCCACTGGAGCAGAGGGCTGGCTGCTGGACCTGTGCCCTTCCCGTGGTGACATCTGTGTGTGCAGCACTGCTGTGCTGCAGCCTCTCCCTACAGAGCAGGGGCAGTCACTTGCATCAAGGGGGCTGATTTTTGTATTGTCTATATTTTTGTATTACTGTAAGGAAGAGAAATTATGTTAGGACTGATGCTCCGCTCCAAGGGACAGGGATTATTCTCCAGGCTCTTGCCCTCGCCTGGATGTGCCTGGTGCTGCTCAGCCTGCTCTATGCCCACCCTACAAACCTCTCCAAGAGCACAATAATTGTGGCTTTTGCTTTTGGGGCAGATTTGCATCTTCCTTGGCATTGTCCTAGGCGTCTGTACCTCGTGATGCCTGTTGGAGCTGGGAGGTAGGTGCAGGAGAGCCTGCAGCCCGAGGTGGGGCTGCTCCCTGCCCAGTAGTTGCAGCAGGCTGCAGGTGTGGGATCGGTGCTGGGCTGCCTCAGGAGCCTGCTGCTGCTGGAAGGGACAGCGCTGCAGAACGGGGCTTTTCCATCAGGGTGGGAGGAGCAGCTAAGCCTGTGCAATGTCAGGGAGGGTACGTGGGTTCAAGTAGCATCATGTTCGCAACATCTTTGTTTAATGTTAGTCCAGTTAGTCTGCATAACTGTGTCTAAAAATAGAGCATATTTTCTGTAAGTCCTCTGGTTCAAAGTCTCTAAGCCTTTTTTTTTTTTTTCCAGCAGTGGTCTCTTACTGCTCTCCTGTGCCTGGAGTTATTTGCAACGTTATCAGGAAAACCAAGAGGGGTGAACACTGTCAAGTCCTTAAGTTTCAAGAACCCGAGAGGTTCATTAAAGTTGCAATAACTTTCATGCAGCCTCCCAGGATGGGATTAAGCAGGTCGAGAAAGCAAACCCCCTCACAGCCGTAGCAGACCTTTTCAATGAGCTCTGTGTTTTAACATCAACTTTGCACACGGTCACAAAAAGTGGGGGGTAATGGAGCTGTAAATGTGGCCAGCACGAGGGAAAGGCAACATCCTGGCTCGGAGGAACTCACCCCAGCAAGTGGCTGCAGCGTGCAGTAGAGGGAGTGTGTGTTTAAATTTCGGAGACGTCGCTGGATCTGTCCCAGTTCTCCCAGCGGCATAAATATCTGGCCTTCAGCACAGCCGTGGAAATCCGTGTTGTGTTCTCTTGCAGATCGCTTTGGTCCCTGGCTCTCCATGCTGACATGGTAACGGAGCGGCGGCTCTCAGCGCCGGGCAGACAGGGACAGCTGCGGAGAGGTAACCTTAACCTTCTGCCTTCAGATCTAGGAAAGCACACTGCTTATTTTTGTTAAAATTGTGGGTAGGGAAGAGCCAATGAAGAGCTTTCAGCGAGTTGCACTTCTGTCCGTGAGCTTAGACGTTCTTAAATTTCTTTTTAATTCTAAATCCCGTGCCTTACTTTTTGCTCAGTTTCTGAATGTGATCTTTCTGGATTCTGCTTAGGCGTGTGCTTTAAGTACTGTGCTCTAACCTTGTTCCTCTGAGCCAACAACTGCTTTCAAAGTGTAACAACTTAACGTTTGATTACTTCATGGATTTTACAACTGAAATTGCCTCTTCTAAATCAGAGAGGACTGTACTTAGGTAAACAATCACTCACCTATGGCACATGCAGTCTGGCACCGATGTTGACAACATCTATTGCTACGTGACTGCCTTACCCAGCCAAAACTGAGCAGGTTATCACGGGGCTGAAGCAGTTCCAGAGGATGTGGCTCAGACTCCGGTGCTGCCCATGGTGATGCTGAACTTCTTCTGGGTGGTTGCCTGCACGTAGCTTCTGTCTGTGCCGAGGGGGTGGGTTTATTTCTGCCACAGCACACATCTGAGCTATTCAGCTGGATGGAGATGGGGCTAAGTTATAAAATGTCTCTTAAAGTTTATGCAACTGTTCTGCTCTCTCGGTTCTGGCATTTGGAATCCACGTGGACTTCCAAGGAACTTCGCAGTGCATGGAGAGAATTTTGTAATGAGCCACATGAGGCTGTGTTGGTCGGGGAAGCATTGTTGTGCAGAATTGCTTGCTGATGTTAATGGGCTCCTTCTCTCAGGAGTGCTGCCTGTTGACAAATCTGTATTTTTTTTTTTTTTGTACGGTACATCTTGTTATGTTTAGGGGAATGTTTCAGCTGTAGCTCTTGAATTATGTGCTGGAAGTCTGCTGTGTTCTTAGAGACTGAGATTGGCACAGCAAGGGGCTCGCAGATTGCTTCGGGCAGCAGGACCTGACAGGCAAGTGATTTTTAATCAGGTGTGATGATGTTCAAGTGCTTAGGCTAAGAGATTATGTGCTGCCAGAACACAGTCTGTCTTGCCCTCACTACGGAATTTTAGGGGTGTTGGCTTGTTTTGTGGTTTGTATTGGCTGCCGTGCTGATAGCCACAGGTCTGTCAGGCTCCGTAGCTGCTTTTGCAAAAGGTGCTGCAGAGAAGTCTCTTTTTTTTTCTAGAACTGTCACTGTTCAGGGATGCTGCTTGTCACTGCTGCAATAATTTTTGAGATCTGGGAAAGTCTAGACAGGCAGAAATGATTTCCATTGTGAGTACAAACGGGATTTTTCAGTAGAAGAGCTATTCTATTTCTTTAATATTATGCTCTAGGACACACTTGCATTGGCAGAATGCCTAGGAAGTTACTTTCCCAAAGCAGGGGTTAGATAGAGTATGGTGACTGATGGCAGTATGAACCCTGTAGGTCCAGGAATGAATGTTTCTGCATGGAGCACTGCCTGATGGCAAGGACTGTACAGAGCAGAGCTGGCTTCAGATGGGTCTTAGTTTCTGGTAGTGCTCAAAAATTCACTGTTGTAATCACAGTGTCTGAAAAATGTCTGTGCTCTCCAAGGGCTTGTGAACATGAAGTTGTTTGGGATCAAGTGTGTGCTGGGGTGCTGCCCTGGGGATCCCCACGACAGACCCTGCTCAAAAGGCAAAGCTGAGGCTGCAGTTTGCAGGGAATCCTGACCTGGAAAAGGTGTCAAGGTGGAAGCACAAGCCAGAAACACTCGCTTTGCTCCTGCTGCTGGGTCACGCCAGAACTTGTCTTTGGGGCTTGTGAATAGCAAAGGCCAGATAATGCTTGTGTTAGCCAGAAGCAGTGCCCTCGTGCTGTGTTCTTCTGGTTTGCCCCAATCTGTGAACTGGAACTCTGCATAGGAAAAAAACAGAACATGCAAATTCAACCCACTGTCATATGGGATGAGGTTAGGGAATGGATATGGTGGTTTATAAGGGCAGATGACCTTTCTTACTTAAGCTGATAGGGAAGTTTTGGGGTTTTTCTGGTGATCTGTTAAGACAAGCGTTGCCCTGAGTCACACTGCTGATAGTAAATGTCTCAGTAGGAAAGGTTTTGTCAGGCTGAAGAGGAAACAGGTGAGATGCAGTCACCCCAGTGGTGCTCGAGTCTTATCCTGCCTGACATCTTTTTCTAATGCAAGTCTCAATTTCATCTTAATGCAAATCTGAAATATGCCTTGCAGTACCTAAAACTGTTTTTTACCTCTGTGTTGATTTTATGGATTTTACCGGAGCTGTGGGACCGTGGAAGCTGTCAACCCTGTGAGGGCTGATGTTCGGAGACTAATATGCAAAAAGTCCGCAGGTTCTCATGTCTATGGGGAGGGGTTATGTTGTGTGACTTAGGGACATCAGAAAAGAGCTGATGATGTGCATGAGTGTGGGGTTGAAGCTCGGGGGTCCTGGAGGTCCTGGCAGCTCGCTGTGTTGGGCTCGCAGCGGTGCCCAAGAGATGAGAGTGTTATGAAAGGTGCTGATGCTTTGCTCCAGTGTTTTGTTTTTAGGGGCCAAGGCAGAAATCCAAGCGGTCAGGAGCACGCTGAGGTCCTCTCCTTGGCAGGGGCCACTGATCCCATGGCGGCTGAAAACACAGGGAAACCTCCGCTCCTCCCTCGGCTCTTGCTACACAGAGTGTAGCCAAAAATAGTAAGGAAACATCTCTCCTCTGGATCTCTAGTTGCACTAGTTTGTGCAACAAAGTTATTTTAATGCTCTCTGGATGCAGTCAAGCTCAGATTTGCTCTCTCTCCTGTTCTGTGGTCGAAGGGGAGATGAGGCGAGCGTGGCGACTTGTTCCAAGCGTTTCGGTGCGGACGTTCCCAGGCTGTGCTGAATCATCTGAACCCGTGCCTGGGCATAATCGCTCACTGTCAGCTGCGTCCTGGGATCAGGGCTGAGTGCCGAGTGCTCAGGATATTATGCTACGGTCTACAAAATATGTAGTGCATTGCTGGGAGTCCAAGTGTAAGCATAACAAACTTGCAGGCTGGTAGCTTTAGCACAGGGGATCTCGGTCACTGCAGAAAGGTTTGATAATGCTTCTGTGGGTGGTTTCCTGGATTTGGGAGTACTGGCTGCCTGGCGCTAGGTCTTGCTGGCCTGCTGGGTCTTTGGCTCCAGCCAAATTTGGCCCCAGTGACTCAGAGCAGTGGCCTGCTGCTGTGTTTCTCTGTCTCTGCGTTGCTTTTCCGGGGATCTGATTGCCCTGTGGGGACACTCGCTGGTGTCCCAGTGACACTGAGGCTTTGAGGGAAACCACATCAGGTTCTGATAGTAATGTTGCCACAGGGCAGCCACGCTCACTGCCACCCAGTGCTCCCGCAGATAAGTGCTCCTTGACGCTGGAGTTTGCAGTGGCTGCTTGCTGCACTTACTGCTTTCCTGGTTTTCCCTTTAAATGCAGCTCTGAGCCCGTGCCTGCTGTTTGCTTTGGGAACCTCGCTGCTGTTCCTATGAGCTCCTCCCGTCAGCCCTGTTCTATAATTACTGGTGTTCCTGAAACCAGATCCTCCCACGTGGCCTGCTGTGGATCGGAGGACGAGGGGTCTGTAAGCAAACCCAGCGCGTTGGAGCGATGTGCAGCGGGACTTGGAGGCTCAGGAGCGACAGCTTCCAGCGGATTGGCGGGCTTGGAGCTGCCAGCCTCCCCTCCCTTTGGGATGGTAAAGGGGAGTGTTTCCAGGCAGCTTCTTGGGCACTTCCAGAGAGGAAGCAGAGATGTAAAAGCAAGCCTGATGCTGGGCACTGGCTCCACGCTGACAGCAGGACGAAGCTGTGGGGTCAGGGTGCCGTGCTGGCACCTAACCACAACCTCACTTGCTGCCCTGTGTCCCTCCCAATGCTGGGAGTGTGCTGAGCTCAAAGCAGTGTGCCCAAAGCCTTGTCCTCCTGGAGCACATGCCCTGCAGAGCCTTCCTCTGTGGCAGTATGCACATGCAGCATGGAGCAAGCTTGTTTTGCAACACTTGCACGCACATGCTGCACCCAAGCTGCTTGCCCAGCTTGTCCCACAGCCAGCGTGCCCACGGGCCGGGGGGAACACGCTGCCCAGCATCACAGGACAGGTCACGCCGCCTCCACTGTGCCCTGGCATGAGTGGGGATGGTCCTCTCTCATTACCAGACTTAACGATCTTCTCAAATAACAACACATCCATGCGGTTTCCAGGGCTGAGGTGTCACCTATCTGGTAGCTGCTTGTTTCCTGGCTGTGGTCCTCGTCCCATCAGTCGGCCACGTACACCCCCTGCCCGCTCCGGGCTGTCCTGAGTTGACAGCAAAACACAAATATCAGCTGGCAGTTTCCAGCGTGAGACTTGGCAGTTTATTTGCTGAAAGTAATCCTGGAAACACTTCATATGGGAATGTGCAGACAGAGGAGACAGTCACGAGCGGCGTGGTGTACTGACCTGGGGCAGGCGAAGCTTGCGAGCGTGACTGGGGACAGGTGTCCAAACCCATAATGCGGGAATAAACAATGACACTTGGCATTGAGGTCCACAACATGACGTCCCTGCGAGCTAATGCAGCAAGGAAAGGACCAGGAAGGAAGCACTGCAGAACTCAGTTATTATTATTTTTGTTGATGAAGGAAATGGAGGTATGGGGGTTGACAGGACTTGCTGAAGGTCACGAAGCAGAACTGTGGATAAGAGCTAATGAGAATTCGGCTCTTTGCTGCCCATCCTAATGCCACCCCTTTTGCAAAAGGAAGCTGCAGAGCTCCAAGGCTGAAGAGGGCAGGGAGCCTCTTTCCTGGAAAGCAGGTGAGCTGTGTAGGGACGAGTCCCATAGAAGCATGAGCACTCGTCCAGTACGTGCCATCTCCAGGTTTTGCAGCACATCGGGTGTGTCTTGGAGCCCCTGGAGCCAGAGATACCTTTGCAGCTTCTGGAAGGTGAATTGAAAGGGAAAAGCAGCCCCGCCTGCAGCTCTTGCCCTCTAAAGAAACCCAGCACTAGTGAGAAAGCGGGAAGTTCCTTCTGGAGTGCAGTGACCTGGTTCTGGGGACAGCTGTGATGCAAAAAGAGAAGAATCCAGTGAGTTTCACAACTCCTTGACTTATTTTTCTTCCTCAGTACGCAGGAAGTGGATGAGTTAAAGCATGTGGCTGATGTGTGATTCACTCCAAGCCTGGCAGCTCGAGGCAAGCAAGGGAATCTCCTGTACTCCTTTGTCACATGTTGCTGAGTAATTAGCAGCAACATGGTAATAGCAGCTCAGGCAGCACCTGATGCCTAGCTGGCTGCGTTATACTTGATGAAAAGCAGACAGCAGCACTGGAGAAAAGGACAAGGAGTGGACATCCACGATGTTGGAGCAGATGCTTTAATTTTTATCAGGCTCTGAGTGTCAGTGCTCTGCCTTGCCAGCTCCAGTCGGTTCTTCCTGCACAGAGCCTGCCTTGCGGCCAAGGCTTCTGAATGAGGGAGGAAACACTTGGGTAGTAAGTGCTGCTGGGATCTCATTAGCTAATGAGGAGGTGTGCTGATCTTTCAGGAACAAAAAACAAACGTGTTTTCAGTGGTTGCGTCTCCTGGTTTTCTGCACTTGGTTACCTTTCCTGTGTTGCAGCGTCTGCTTAGCTCTTATTTGGCTTTTATTAGCAGTAGATGACGTGAAGGAGGAGGAACAGAAACTGGTACTTGATCCACAGACTTCGGAAGTGGTGACACAATCCAAGGGATGTCTGCAAATAATGGCCAACAAGAGGCAATCGCTTTTTTTTAAGAAGGAAATCAGTTCAATTTTTCAGTGCATGTATTCAGTATGCACTGTCTGAGAAAATGCTGCCATGCAGTCTAATGCACAATCAGCAGGGTGTGCATTTGGATGAATTCGTCGAACCTTTCTGTCCAAATAGCACAGACACAAAGAGGTGCTTCCATGGTGAATAGGTTTCCTTTTGCAGCTCCCCGTGACCTCCTTTACGGTAACTTCAACAACGGTTTGAGCGGATCAACATTGTGACCGGTCCCTTAGGAGGCTTGGGCCGTTTCTGGAACTTTCCTTTGTCTGGACACTTCTGTCTTGCAAGGAGGAGACACGTGTGGTGAGACTGCAGCGCGCAGTGGGGACTGGACACGGAGCTGCCTCCAACCCTATCTGCATAAGAAACAAATGTGCCCTCCCCTGCAGGGGAATAGGGGTGGGAGACCTCTCTCCACCCCAGTGAGCATGCTGAGATTGCTTCATTTTGGAGCTCACTCTCAGCAAAACTACATCTGCTTTAAAGATGAGGTCTGAGCACTTTGTTGTTTAAGTTGGTGGCTGCCATCCCCTCGGTGTCTGTGCTGGAACACACGTCCGCTCCTGGTGATGCTGTGCTCTGTGTGCAGTGCTGTAATAGCAAGGAGGAACTGGGCTGCTCTGTCACATCCCCTGCAGCCCTCCTGACACCCCGCAGGGCAGTGGGCACTTCTTATACCCCGAAGCGCCCGGGCAGCTGGTTACCCGCTGCTGCTCCAGCAGTGGCTTGCTTTTTCCTTTTTTTTTTAAACTATTTCCCTCTTTGTCTCATGTGCCATATCTCTGCTGTATTGCCGAGCCCAGCAGAGAGATGCTTCTAGTACAGAGTAACCTGTTGCAGCGTGGGAGCTATGAGAGAGGCAGTCAGCAGCATGTGCTCCTTGTGCTTCCCTCAGCAGTGAGACATGAAGGCACCAAGTGGGCAAGGAGCTCCTGGAGGTGAGAAGGATCCTTGGCGTCCTCCGCCCTCCACGCAGCCATCCCTGGTGTCACCCCGGGGAGACGTGCAGGGTCCCCCACTCTGTCCTTCTGTCCTCTCAGAGGGATGGAGCTCAGCCACCCCACTCTGAGCTGCGGGGCCTGCAGGGAGCCAGCACGTCCCCTTTGTGCTCGTGGCTGCTGCTGTGTGATCCTGTGCAAACACTTTCTGCCCTCCAAGGCTCGCCTTTGTTGGGGCTGGCAGGACGGGATCTCCCTGGTGCCTGGGACTGAATGAAGCATCCTGGAGGCTGGCACAGTTCTCCGTTCTCTCTGCGCGTGCCGGAAGAGTCCAGCACTAAAAGGAATCAAAGAAGCTGTTGCACTGATTTTAATCAAGCCAGTGCTGGCCTGTTCTTTACACTGGACTCAATCCTCCAGCTTAAAGAAAGTAAGGGCTTGGTGGTCTCTGTGTGCAGCCCTGCTTGGCTGCTGCCTCAACCCCCAAAGTTGGAGGGTCTGGGGTCTGCGTGTCCCCTGCAGCAATGCAGGGCCATGCCCAGCTCCTTGCTGTGTGGGCACAATCCCTGCTGCCTTTCATCTGCTGACAGCCTGGCTGGAATTAATGCCTCCCCCCCTCCCTCTATCTCCCTTGTTTGGAAAACAGGGGCATGGCTCAGGGAAAGGCAGGTGTGCAAACAGCTCCCGCAGCTCCCCTCTGCTCTTGGCCTGCAAGAAGATATTAAAACAATACACTCAGAGCTTTCTGGTAAAAGCTTTTCTCTCTCCACGGGTGGGATACACATCCTTGTCCTGCCCTTGCCGACATGGGGCACCTCTGCTGGACACTGCCGTTGCTGTCAGGTGCATCCTGCTCCCTGTTCTCCCACGTCCCTGGGGTGTGTGCGGCCATCTGTAGCCAGACCAACTCTGAGCACAGCTTTGGAGTGGATTTGGTGGATCTGGGGAGCTTGCTGCTGCCCAGGAGCGCAAGGCCCTGCATAGACCTCCTCCTGCCATCCTACTCTGCTGACTGCTGTTCCAGGCAAAGAGCATTTTCCTGATGTGTGTGTGCACTTATTTCTATATAGGCTTTAAACAGATCCACCTCGTTCCCCTCCATCTCCAGCAAATAGATTTTCCTGCCTGTGCGTTGTGCCCCACTGCACGAGCGGAGGCCAAGGACAACACAGCCCTGAATGGTCGCTCAGTGCTGCCCAGGAGGCGCGGGCAGGGAGCACAGCACTTATGTGAGCCCTGTGCCCCTCTGCTGCTCCTGGCAGAACTGTGGGTAACGCCACAATCCCAGCTCCTCCACACGGAGCTGCCCCAGCAGCTCCAAACTCCTGGTGTGCAGAAGCGAGCAGTGGACCCGGGCTGTGGTCCAGCACCAGCTCTCGGGGGTGCCTGGCTGCTGGTTTTGCGGCACGCTGACATTCAGCCTCCCCTCTGCAGGTTTTGTCCTCCCCCTCGGCACCAGCTGCCGCTCACTGATCTGACCTTGCTCAATGCTGACAGCTTCCCAAGGAGCTGGCTGCAGCACCAGCGCCAAGTGTTGGGAACGGCGTGCTGCAGGAGGGGGAGGTAGCCCAGGGAGCCCTGTGCCACCAGGACCTGTTTGCTCATGGGCTGCCCTTGTGCAAGTCCCCTGCAAGCAGCTTACACGCTTTAGCGCACGAAGATGCGCTATCAGTTTAACTGGTGCCTGTGAATCGAGGCTCTCCTGGGGGAAGCTGGATGTCAGTGGCTCGTTTGATGGAAATAGAGCATGTGAATTCTCCACCTTTAAATAACTCCTTTAAGGAAATGGCTGCAGTCTGCATAAGATGGGCTTCAGGCATTAGTTGCTGGGGAAGGACTTGGTGCAGGAGTTGAAATCTGGAGGCCGGGCACTGGGAATGGTACCAGCAGCCATCGCCTGGCGACTGCGGGGATGGGCGACCGCGAACAGGGAGAGAAAGCACGGGGAGAAGGGGCCTGCACCGATCCTCCCACAGGAAACCCCGGATTAGGACGTGGGTTGGGTTGTGCAGCCAGACCCATGGCTGAGCACAGCCCTGCAGCTGTACGAGCAGCACGCTCAGCTGAATGGCTCTTGGCAGAGGAGCCGGGGCCAGTTACAACACGATGAGTGAAAATAAACACCGCCGCTGCAACGGGAAGGAGCGGGAGCGCGGGGGCCGGCAGGAAGCCATCACTCTTCCAAGGTGGGGCTGGGGCTCCCAGACCCAGAACCTTGTTCGTGCCCCCAGCGGCCACTGGGTTGACAGTGTGGGGCTGAGCTCTGCGCTGGCAGCTGCAGCCTGTGCTATCTGAACCTTTCCTGTAGTGTTGGCTGTGCCAAACCCCGTCCTTGGCTGCCACTGTGACACCACGGGGTGCTGACGGCTGTAGGAGACGTTGCCCAGGGCACGGTCTCTGCTGTGGGATCTGCAGGGTGGGGAGCGCCGGCCCCTGGTCCCTGGGTGGGCTGTGGGCTGGTTGGCATCCCAGGATCAGTCTGCTGGGTAAGGACACGAAGCAGAGTGGGACGGCGGGGCTGCTCCCAGGGTGCTGACGCTGTGCCTCTCCCTGTGCCCGCAGGCTAGTGCAACTGGTAGCGTCCATCTCGGATAGACACGGATGATGCCAGAGCTATGACAGGGATTGCAGTCTTGGCACTGAGGGGTGATCAGTTATGGAACAACTACAGGAGGAAGTACCTGAGGTCAGGGAAGAGGAGGAGGAAGAGGAAAAGGCAGTGACAGTGCCCAGCGGAGCCTCGGACCCAAGTGCAGGACCAGACAGCTCGCTGCCCTCGAGCAGCTACACCGGTGAGTGGAGCCACGTCCGCCGTGCTCACAGTGAGGGGCCTGCACACGGACAGAGCTGGGCTTCTTGTGGTCTCATGCCTTTGTGCAATAATTCATTGAGAGCCAAAGCATGGAGGGACCTATTTCTTCCTCTGCAGTCACCACATGGCAGGTGGCAGTGGGTTGGGAGATGGAAATAGGGCCAGGAAGGGGGGAGAACTATGCCCCAGAGCGTGTGTATTGAAGAGGGGAGGGTTCCCAGGCTGCTGAGAACCGTTCTCTGGCTGCTTCTTGAAATCCTCAGTGCAAACCGGTCGTATGAGTTATGCTAGCTGCCTTGCAAAACTTGTGGAGGGGTTTCACTGCCTAAAATGAAGCTCCAGAGTTTTTCCAAACTCAGCACTGATGTGGAGCCTGTTAGCTCCTGGCAGCACCGTGGCTCCATACATGGCACCGGCCTGTGGCCAGTGCCTAACCTCAGAGGGTAACCGCCCAAACTCAGCGCTGGAGGCAGTGCTGGAAATGCCCCATCAGCCCCATTGCTGGCAGGGTTAGGTGCAACGCTGTGCTTGTGGCTGCTGCTCAGAAGGACGGATCCCGTTATGTGTTTGCAGACCTTTCACAGAGCTCCTCTCCCTCCCTGTCGGACCAACTGCAGATGGGTTGCGAGGAGACGGCCTCGGGGGCACTGAACGTGGAGTGCAGGGTCTGTGGAGACAAAGCCTCGGGCTTCCACTACGGCGTGCACGCCTGCGAGGGCTGCAAGGTGCGTCCTCACCGGGAAGCACCAGGCTCAGCCTGGTTCAGAAAAACACGTCCCATGTCTTAGCTCGTTATGCTTTACTTTGTAAGGCAAATCCTCCTACCCCCATGGGGACCATGGCTTTGCTTTTAAAGATGCTGTCTGTGCTGCAAATCAGCCGTGAGCTGCATGTGTATCCCACTGGTACCGCTGGCCACAGCTTGGCCGTACCTCTAGAATTCCTTCCCCCGCAGCAGATGCCAGCGGGGCTGCATTAGCAGCGAGGCCCTGCCAGACATTCCTGCAGGCTGGGGCCTGCAGCCCGTTCCTCCATCCCTCCCTGCTGGCTGCCTGCAGTATCACACACCCAGTCCTCCTCTCCCCTTTTTCCCACTGCACCACGTCTCCTTGTGGCTCTGCTTGTGCTGAAAATATCCAGTGGAGGATGAACCTCTGTGAGGCTGCTGGGGATAACAAACTGGTCCTAAAGTGCAGGTGCTAACGCTGCTGTTTCCTTGTCCCCCTGCTCCGCATCCCGCTCCGTGCAGGGTTTCTTCCGCCGGACGATCCGCATGAAGCTGGAGTATGAGAAGTGTGAGCGGAGCTGCAAGATCCAGAAGAAGAACCGGAATAAATGCCAGTACTGCCGCTTCCAGAAATGCCTCTCTCTGGGCATGTCACATAATGGTGAGTGTCACCGTTGTCCATGGGCCTGCTGGTGAGGAACCCCAGGGCCATCTGCCCCATGAGCAATGCATCATCCCATGGATTCACAGGCAGATAGTGATAGGATAAAGGGGAACAGTTTTAAACTAAAAGAAGGCAGGTTTTAGTTAGATGTTAGGAGGAAATCCTTTACTCAGCAGTGAGGCCCTGGCACTGCTGCTCAGAGCTGTGGGTGCCCCATCCCTGGAGGTGCCCAAGGCCACAGATGGGACCCTCAGCAGCCTGGGCTGGTGAGGGGCACCCAGCCCACAGCAGGAATGGGGCTGGGGGGGCTGTAAGGTCTCTTCCAACCTAACCATTCCATGGTTCTATGATTCACATGAAGAGGCCATATGTAGCTTGTTTTACCCTGTGGCTCTTTTTGCCAAGGAGTTGTCTTCTTTCAAGCCCAGTGGTTTGGGCTTTGTCTCTTTCATCCATTTCTTCCCTCCCAGAAGGGGCTTTTCCATCCTGCTATGCAGGCTGGCTGCTGGCACACAGCTCTCCCTTTTGGGTTTCCCCAGTGGGAGCCAGACACAGAGGTTGCTGGGAGTTTTGAAATTCAGGTGGAACCATCTTGTTCCGGGCCCAGCTGAGGTGTTTATGTGGGAAGCAGGGCTTGTGGTAGAGCTCGTATGAGCGGAGATGGGAGGCTGTGTTGTCTGAGTCACTGGTTTTGCCCCTTGCAGCGATTCGCTTTGGCCGCATGCCGGAGGCGGAGAAGAGGAAGCTGGTAGCAGGGCTGACAGCAAATGAAATCAGCTGCCAGAACCCACAGGTGGCCGACCTGAAAGCTTTCTCCAAGCACATCTACAACGCCTACCTGAAAAACTTCAACATGACCAAAAAGAAGGCGAGAGGTATCTTGACCGGGAAGGCCAGCAGCACCCCAGTAAGTTCCCTCCCGGGGCAGGCAGGGCTGGCTGCAGCCTGTGTGGGGGGCTGTTCTCTGTGCTCATCTTCCTCCTGCTGTAACAATTGCTCACGCACCAGTTCCCAGCTACGTGGTCTTTACATGTCATGCCCCTTGCTGGGAAAATTCCCACCTCTCCTCAGACTTGTGTGTGTGTGTGTGTGTGGGTGCCGTTTGCCAGGGCTCCCTTAGCCCCAGCAGGAGAGAACAGCAAATGGACAGGCAAAGGCGAGTGTCCTGGGTAGAGCTTGAGTGCAGCAGGTTCCTGACCACTCTCTTCTTTTCCAAGCAGCCTTTTGTGATCCACGACATGGACACCCTGTGGCAAGCAGAAAAGGGGCTGGTCTGGAAACAGCTGGTGAACGGGATCCCCCCCTACAAGGAGATTGGGGTGCACGTCTTCTACCGCTGCCAGTGCACCTCAGTGGAAACTGTGCGGGAGCTCACCGAGTTCGCCAAGAGCATCCCCAGCTTCATGGGCCTCTACTTGAATGACCAAGTGACTCTGCTGAAGTATGGGGTGCACGAGGCCATCTTTGCCATGCTGGCTTCTATCATGAACAAGGATGGGCTGTTGGTGGCCAACGGGAACGGCTTTGTGACCCGCGAGTTCCTGCGGAGCTTGCGCAAGCCCTTCAACGAGATCATGGAACCCAAGTTTGAGTTTGCTGTGAAGTTCAACGCACTGGAGCTGGATGACAGCGACCTGTCTCTGTTTGTGGCTGCCATTATCCTGTGCGGAGGTGAGTGGGTACTGAATCCCCCAGAGCTATGGGGGCTGGAGGGGCCAGGCTACAGCTGACCCTGAGCTTCAGCAGGGCCTTTGCTAGCAGAGGTCAGCCACGGGTGTCTTATCATAGAATCATAGAATGGTTTAGGTTGGAAGGGATCTTAAAGGTCATCTGGTTCCAACACCCATGCCATGGGCTGCAAGTCTTAGGGGGATGAGAGAAGAACTGAACACTTCTGACCTCAAACGTTGGACCAAGTGTCATCCCTTTCTCACTGGCTGCTGTAGAACATGCAGTCCAAGGGCACACATTGTCCCACTTTTTCCTGGTTGACCGGGTTGGAGTCATTGTGGGTGGGTTCCATTCCTCATCTCCATACCTGCACCAGCAGTGTGGGCTACACCGTAACACCAACTACCACGCTTCCTCCCCACAGACCGTCCCGGCCTGATGAACGTGAAGCAGGTGGAGGAGATCCAGGACAACATCCTCCGAGCGCTGGAGTTCCACCTGCAGTCCAACCACCCGGACGCTCAGTACCTCTTCCCCAAGCTGCTGCAGAAGATGGCCGACCTGCGGCAGCTGGTGACAGAGCACGCCCAGCTGGTGCAGAAGATCAAGAAGACGGAGACGGAGACCTCTCTGCACCCGCTTCTGCAGGAGATCTACAAGGACATGTACTAAGGACCTCTTATTTATGAGAATGAAGCCATGGATTCCAAGCGAGACTCTTTGTACAAAAACAAAGGAAACCTTTCCCCATGTCTTCCATTTCTTCTACTGGAAACTCTTTTCTACACGACCCCAATGTACGGTACATAGGGCGAGGCGCTGTAAGGTTTTGCAGGCACCTCCTTGTAGCTCGGGACTTCAGTTAACACACTAACGAATTTACAAAGGCAAATCATAAGCTAC
Source organism: Numida meleagris (assembly GCF_002078875.1). Classification (NCBI taxonomy): domain Eukaryota; kingdom Metazoa; phylum Chordata; class Aves; order Galliformes; family Numididae; genus Numida; species Numida meleagris. The sequence continues at coordinate 4,263,751 of NC_034433.1, read as the reverse complement.
TGTTTCCATTACTGCAGGGCCTCCAGGGCAGCCAGGTGGTTTACATGGCATGGACAGGGGGTTCCTGCAGCGCTCGGGGCCGGTGGGGGCTGCTCTGGTCGCTCAGAGCCCCAAGCGTGGTGCATTTTCCCTGCGGGGCAGAGGCAGCACTTACAGCATGTCTTTATTTCTTTGTCATATTGCACTCTGAAGATGTAGTCCTGAGCTGTGAAGTTTAGGATGGTGGCACAACAGGAAGTTTTTCTCTTTCCCAAAGAAAAGCCAGCGTATTTGAAGACATGTATGGCTATCCTAGCAGAGAGCCTCAGCTGCAGCCCCCCTCACTGTGCTCCCAGTGCCCCCATATCAGGGGAACCTGCCCCTTAGCTCCTCTGTGTCAAAGAGGGGAGGGAAGGAGTTGACTCAAGAATTCACCTTTGGAGCAGAGGCTCAAGATCCATTTGCTTCCCCAGGCCATTCTGCACAGCTATGAGTTCCAGAAAGGTCTGCACAGGGCAGGTTTGGGATGAGGTGGCTGTGCTGGGCTCCCTGTGGGCACCAGAGCAAGCAAAGCCTTCAGCAGCACCAGCATGGGCAAAGTCACAGCCAGCCCACAGAGCCTGGGGTGCTCTGGCGTTCATGGGGCCATGGGGAGGGAGCACGTGCCCGGCTGGAAGGTTCTGCAGAAGGGATCCAGTGATCCATGGCACCAGCAGAGCAGCCCTGCAGGGGGGAACAGCAGCACTGGGGAGAGCAGGAGATCACTGCACCCTGACCTGGTGTTGCTGCCACCAAAGTGCATGGCTTTCGCCCCTCTGCTTTTGGCTGTGCCTCAGTTTCCCCCTCCAGGAAAAGGAGCCAGGCTGCCCTTTGCTCGGAGAGGGGAAATGAGGATCCATCAGTGCATCAGCTTTGCAGCTGTAAAACGCAGTATAAACACCAAGTATTCATAAGAGAGAGGGATGCTCACTCTGAGCTGCCAGGGAGACTTCCCCTGCCCTCCTCCACCCGTGCCGAGCTTGGGGACAGCTTTGGGTTCTGGGCTTCCCCTCCGTGCTGCTGGGCTGGTGGTCCCACGCCTGCTGCTGCCCTCCTGCTCCTCGCTGTGCCTCGGTTTCCCCACCCTCACCTCCCATCCCTACCTCGCAGGGCTGTTAAGGAGTTACCATTTCTAAAGCACTTTGAAGTCCCCTGGGGAAGGCACCGGAGATGCGCATTGCTCCCAGCACGGGGGTCTGTCCCCAAAGCCCCCGGTGGTCCCAGCTCGGTGACACCCCCAGGGCACATGGACTCCTGTGTAGGTCACCTGGGGGACTTTTCGCTCTTCCCTTCAGTGTAACAACCCTGGAACTGAAATGTATATTTTTGCTAGAAGTACAAACCTCCAAGTGTTTTTAATAATATAAATAGCGTCCGCAAACTGACTTGACTTCAAATAAATCCGAGCTAAATATTTACGCGCCTTTTAGCGCCCAGCCCTTCTGTGCAGGACCGAGGGCTCGGGGGTTGTTTCCAGCGGGGGGGGATGGGATGTGTGCTTCCATTCCTGCCCGCGTTCTGCATTTGCAGTGGAACCAGAAGGCAGCGAGAGTGCATTCTGAGCGGGGTCTCAGCTTCAGTCCAGTGTTCCCTGCCCCAAATCCAAAGCGAACCAGCACAGTGAACCCCGTTCAGGTGCTCCGGGGGAAGTTGTGCTGTGTCCCTTTGCATTTCCCGCACCTGATTGATGGCAGTTTGGGGATAGAGACCTCCCCCACACCTCCCACCAGCATGAGGAGCAGCAGGGAAAGGGTTAACCCCATTAAGGTGAGGGTGTGCCCACCCCACCCCACCAAGGTCATAAAAGCCCCAGGAGGGCCTCTCACCTTCTGCACTGCTGGAGGAGATGGAGCCAGGCTCGCTGGTGGCACCGGGACCACGACGGGGCTGTGGGGGCTGTGTAAGACCCCTGTGCAGGTAGGGCTTGGGGCAGGGGGCTGCTGGAAAGGCTGGGGGGGAAAATGGGGTGTGAGCAGAGCCCTGCTGGAGGGGGGAGTGGTGTCCTGAGCATCCCCCTCCCCCCAGCAGCATTTCCCCTGGAGTGTGTTGGGGTGGAGAGGAAAGTGCCCGGGCCCCCCCCCAAGCTGGGGGTCCAGGGTGGGTGCCCCGTGCTGAGCAGTCCCTGCTGCCTTCTGTGCCGCTATGGGGAGCTGGGTAGCACCCCAGGGTTGTGCAGCTCAACCCCGC